>NC_092421.1:86458166-86753766 GCF_040894005.1 Engystomops pustulosus
TATCTATCCACCTATCTATCTATCTATCTATCTATCTATCTCCTATCTATCTCCTATCTATCTATCTATCTCCTATCTATCTATTGTGAGACACTGAAGGGGTTAACTGTGGATGGGCGGTATGTTTCCCCTAGGTTTTGCTTCTATGCAAGGCCTTAGTGCTGAGGTGGGTTTGTCCAGCACCTTGGACACAGGTGATGAGTGCAGACTAATTAGGCTGCATAAATGACTCAGCAGAGTGGAGTGTGTTGTCTCTCTGTGGAAGGAGGCTGAGAGGACACAGCCCTGACCTCTGTGTCTGGAGCAGCCACGTGATCCTGGTAAAGTGTGAGTTAGTGGACTCCTTGTATAGTTAGTACCCTGACGGGTAGGTTTTCTTTTGTTTATTCTAATACCTGAATGTAAAGGCTGGTTTATTTTGCTGCAATAAACGCAGGCAAGACCTGTTTGGACTATATACTGGTGTCACTGTCTTGAACTGCATCACAGCACCCCGCTAACACGGTCTCTACCGGGCCAAATCCCCACATATGGCGCTTCGGATTGCGGGCAGTTCAAAAAGACATACACCTGAAGGGCTTGCTACATCCTGCAACATTGCATGGCCTGGGTGAAAGTGCAGGATAAAGCCAAGATGGAGGACTTTATTAAATACCTGCAAGAGGAGGCCAGAGCTAATCGGCAGCTGCAGCAAGCCATGCTCCAGCAGCAGGAGGAGAGGTCCCGCCAGCAGCAAGCCATGTTCCAGCTGCAGGAGGAGAGGTCCCGCCAGCAGCAAGCCATGTTCCAGCAGCAGGAGGAGAGGTCCCGCCAGCAGCAAGCCATGTTCCAGCTGCAGGAGGAGAGGTCCCGCCAGCAGCAAGCCATGCTCCAGCAGCAGGAGGAGAGGTCCCGCCAGCAGCAAGCCATGTTCCAGCTGCAGGAGGAGAGGTCCCGCCAGCAGCAAGCCATGCTCCAGCAGCAGGAGGAGAGGTCCCGCCAGCAGCAAGCCATGTTCCAGCTGCAGGAGGAGAGGTCCCGCCAGCAGCAGGAAGAGTCCCGAGCCATGTTCCAGCTGATGATGGAGAAGTTTTCTGGCATTATGGCAGCAGCGCAAACGACGACTACTGGGGGGTCCCATACTGGTCTACAAGGGTACCCGGTTGTCCAGCGTTCCGCACGGGCTGCAGTACAAAAGGCGTTACAAAAAATGGCGTCAACCGACGACGTGGAGGCGTATCTCACTGTGTTCGAGCGAGTAGCTGAGCGAGAGGAGTTACCGGCTGAGCAGTGGGCAGATGTCCTGGCACCGTTCCTGACCGGCGAGTCGCAGAAGGCTTACTACGACCTGAGTGAAACGGAGGCCCGTGAGTACCCCCAGCTAAAGGCGGAGATTCTGGCTCGTCTTGGAGTCACCGTTCAAGTTCGCTCCAGCCGGGTCCACCAGTGGGCTTACTCAGAAAAGTTACCCCCACGCTCCCAAATGCATGACCTGATCCATCTTGTCCGGAAGTGGCTACAACCAGAGGACTGCACCCCAGCACAGATGGTAGAGAGAGTGGTCCTCGACAAATTCACCCGTTCTCTGCCCTCTCGGCTCCAGCGGTGGGTTGGACAGGCCGGTCCCACAAAAGCTGAGGAGCTTGTGTCCCTAGTAGAGAGGTATCGGGCTACGGAGGACCTTCTACTTACCTCTCCGACACGAAGCAGTGCCAGTGACAGGGTCACCAAACCAGCTGGTAAGACTGCTACTGCGGAAAAGGGGAGACATGTCAGGTTGGGAGGGGGTTCATTGGGGGGCGTGGATACCCAGAAACCCAGTGAGGCTCGTGACAGAGGTCATGGCCGTATCCAGTGCTGGCGGTGCCATGAAATGGGCCATATTGCTGCCAACTGTCCACTGTCAGTGGAGCCAATGGACTGCAACCAGACCCGGCGAGTGTCACTGTTTGCCCGGCCAGTGCTGGCGGCTGAGTCAGTCACGGATGTAGAACCCCAAGTATGTATGGTCACAATCGGTGGTCACACAGTGGAAGCCTTGCTAGACTCGGGGAGTCTGGTCACCCTGGTGCGGGGAACTTTGGTTGATCCTGGACTATACAGTGGGCGGAGAGTGGGAGTGTTGTGTATACATGGGGACACTCGCGAATATCCCACTGCTGTCATCAACCTACATACCCCTTGTGGTACTGTTACCCATGAAGTGGGGGTGGTGGGGACCCTTTTTCATGAGGCTATTATCGGCAGAGACTTACCGGTGTTTTGGGACCTCTGGAGTCAAAGACCCACCTCAGGTGCGGTTGCAGATATTGGACATCCGGTATGTCCGGCCTTGGCCCCTGAACCCTTTGAGGCCGATGTACCCACACCAGCAGTAGGGGTGACCCCATGTGATGAATTCTCTCCCCTAGAGGTCCTAGCTGGTGAGGTCGAGGGCCACGAGGAGGTGGCCGACATGCTGGACCTTGAGATTTCCCGTGAAAATTTTGGGGCTGCACAGCTACAGGACCCTACCTTGGTTAATGCACGGGAGAATGTTAAGGTGATAAATGGGGTACTCCAAATACCAGGGGCTGATAAAATATACCCCCGAATGGTGATTATTGGGGAACTGTTGTACAGGGTCGACCAGATACGGGGTGAGGAGGTTGAGCAACTGGTAGTACCCCAATCTCACCGTAGGCTGGTGCTAGAGTTGGCACACAAACATGTGCTGGGAGGGCACTTAGGTGCTGAGAAGACCCGAGAGAGGATCCTGCAGCGATTTTTCTGGCCCGGGGTGTGGGAGGAGGTAAACCGGTATTGTAGCTCCTGCCCGGAGTGTCAACTTACTGCCCCGGTCTCCCACTTCAGGAGTCCTTTGGTTCCCCTACCAATAATAGAAGTGCCCTTTGAACGGATTGCAATGGATCTGGTTGGCCCCATAGTCAAATCCTCCAGGGGGCACCAATACATCCTAGTTATCCTGGACTACGCTACGCGGTATCCCGAGGCGATTCCATTAAGGAACACCTCCTCCAAAAATATTGCTAGGGAGCTGTTCCAGGTGTTCTCCCGCACAGGCATCCCCAAGGAAATCTTGACTGACCAGGGTACCCCATTCATGTCTAGGGTGATGAAGGAGATGTGCAAGTTACTACAGGTAAAACAGCTCCGCACCTCTGTGTACCATCCTCAGACAGATGGCCTGGTCGAGAGGTTTAATAAGACCTTGAAGGGGATGCTTAAGAGGGTGGTCAGCAAAGATGGGAAGGACTGGGATTGTTTGTTGCCCTATTTGATGTTTGCCATACGGGAAGTTCCCCAGTCCTCCACGGGTTTCTCACCCTTTGAGCTGTTATATGGCCGTTCCCCACGTGGGCTTTTGGATGTAGCCAAGGAGACCTGGGAACAGGAGAGGACTCCCCACCGTAGTGTGATAGAACACGTCTCCCTTATGCAGGACCGCATAGCGGCGGTAATGCCCCTTGTAAAGGAGCACATGACAAGGGCACAAGAGGCCCAGTCTAGGGTCTACAATAGGTCAGCCAGACTCAGGACCTTTAACCCAGGCGACAGAGTGCTAGTTCTGGTGCCCACCGTGGAAAGCAAGTTCCTGGCCAAATGGCAAGGACCATATGAGGTCATGGAGAGAGTGGGGAAGGTAACCTACAGGGTATCTCAGCCGGGGAGGAGGAAACCCGAACAGATATACCACGTGAACCTCCTAAAGCCATGGAGGGAAAGAGAGTCCCTGATGGCCATGGGAGTAGAGAAGGCGTCTGTCTCCAAAAAGGGGACACCGGAGGTAGGTGTACCCGATGCCCAGGTGCCTGAAGTACGGATCTCGGAGTCCCTCTCCAGGGCCCAGATTCAGGAAGCGAAGGAGTTTGTGCTCCGAAATATGGATGTGTTCTCTAAGTTACCGGGACGTACTTCAGTCATCAAGCATGACATCATAACAGAACCCCACATCCGGGTACACCAAAAACCCTACCGGGTCCCTGAAGCGCGCCGGCTTGCCATATCCGAAGAAGTCAGGCAGATGTTAGACCTGGGGGTTATCGAGGAGTCTAAAAGTGACTGGTCGAGTCCTATTGTGTTGATTCCCAAACCTGATGGTTCCCTACGGTTCTGCAATGATTTTAGGAAGTTGAACAAGGTGTCCAAATTTGACTCTTATCCCATGCCCAGGGTTGACGAGTTGATAGAACGACTTGGACAGGCTAGGTTCTTCTCCACCCTTGACCTGACGAAAGGGTATTGGCAGGTACCCCTGACTGACAGGGCTAAAGAGAAGACCGCTTTTGTTACCCCTGATGGGCTTTTTCAGTATGTGGTACTCCCCTTTGGGCTACATGGGGCTCCCGCCACATTCCAGAGGTTAATGGATTTCGTGCTAAAACCTCACCGGAGTTATGCCTCGGCCTACTTGGATGACATCATAGTCTATAGTACCGACTGGGAGAGTCATCTAGCCAAAGTACAAGCAGTGGTAGACTCCCTGAGAGCAGCAGGGCTGACAGCGAACCCCCAAAAGTGTGCACTGGGTCTGGAAGAGGCCCGTTACCTTGGGTACCGTATTGGGCGAGGGGTCATCAAACCCCAAGTAAATAAAGTAGAGGCGATCCAGCAGTGGCCACGACCTTTGAGCAAGAAGCAAGTGAGGGCTTTTCTGGGCATAGTGGGCTATTATCGCCGATTTATCCCTGATTTTGCTACCATAGCGGCACCCCTGACTGACCTGACTAAGGGTAGCAGGGCGGTGATGGTAAAGTGGACTGAAGAGGCTGAGGGGGCGTTTCAGCGACTTAAGACGGTTTTGTGTGAGGGACCGGTACTGATCACCCCTAACTTCACCAAGACCTTTATTGTGCAGACTGACGCTTCTGACGTGGGCTTAGGGGCTGTCCTGTCCCAAGTAGTGGAGGGTGAGGAACATCCTGTGACATTCCTGAGCCGCAAGCTCACACCTCCTGAAAAAAACTACAGTATAGTTGAGAGGGAGTGCTTGGCGATAAAATGGGCTCTGGAATCCCTGAGGTATTACCTGGTAGGGCGGCAGTTTACGCTAGTGACTGATCACTCTCCCCTAACCTGGATGAGTCGGGCCAAGGAGAGGAACGCCAGGGTCACAAGGTGGTTCCTCATGCTCCAGAATTTTAAATTCACGGTGGAACATCGAGTAGGAAAGCTGCATGGGAATGCCGATGCCCTATCCCGTACCCACTGTCTGTTGGCCAAAAGTGTTCGTCCCCACAGGGTCAAACAGAGGGGGAGGGTATGTGAGACACTGAAGGGGTTAACTGTGGATGGGCGGTATGTTTCCCCTAGGTTTTGCTTCTATGCAAGGCCTTAGTGCTGAGGTGGGTTTGTCCAGCACCTTGGACACAGGTGATGAGTGCAGACTAATTAGGCTGCATAAATGACTCAGCAGAGTGGAGTGTGTTGTCTCTCTGTGGAAGGAGGCTGAGAGGACACAGCCCTGACCTCTGTGTCTGGAGCAGCCACGTGATCCTGGTAAAGTGTGAGTTAGTGGACTCCTTGTATAGTTAGTACCCTGATGGGTAGGTTTTCTTTTGTTTATTCTAATACCTGAATGTAAAGGCTGGTTTATTTTGCTGCAATAAACGCAGGCAAGACCTGTTTGGACTATATACTGGTGTCACTGTCTTGAACTGCATCACAGCACCCCGCTAACACGGTCTCTACCGGGCCAAATCTTCCACACTATCTATCTATCTATCTATCTATCTATCTATCTATCTCCTATCTATCTATCTATCTATCTATCTATCTATCTCCTATCTATCTATCTCCTATCTATCTATCTATCTATCTATCTCCTATCTATCTATCTATCTATCTATCTCCTATCTATCTATCTATCTATCTATCTATCTATCTCCTATCTATCTATCTATCTATCTATCTCCTATCTATCTATCTATCTATCTATCTATCTATCTATCTATCTATCTCCTATCTATCTCCTATCTATCTATCTCCTATCTATCCCCTATCTATCTATCTATCTATCTATCTATCTCCTATCTATCTATCTCCTATCTATCTCCTATCTATCTATCTATCTATCTCCTCTCTATCTATCTATCTATCTATCTATCTATCTATCTCCTATCTATCTCCTATCTATCTATCTATCTCCTATCTATCTCCTATCTATCTATCTCCTATCTATCTATCTCCTATCTATCTATCTCCTATCTATCTATCTCCTATCTATCTATCTATCTATCTCCTATCTATCTATCTATCTCCTATCTATCTATCTATCTATCTATCTATCTATCTCCTATCTATCTATCTATCTATCTATCTATCTCCTATCTATCTATCTCCTATCTATCTATCTCCTATCTATCTATCTCCTATCTATCTATCTATCTATCTATCTATCTATCTATCTATCTCCTATCTATCTTTCTATCTATCTATCTATCTATCTCCTATCTATCTATCTCCTATCTATCTATCTCCTATCTATCTATCTCCTATCTATCTATCTCCTATCTATCTATCTCCTATCTATCTATCTATCTATCTATCTATCTCCTATCTATCTATCTCCTATCTATCTATCTCCTATCTATCTATCTCCTATCTATCTATCTCCTATCTATCTATCTCCTATCTATCTATCTCCTATCTATCTATCTATCTATCTCCTATCTATCTATCTATCTATCTCCTATCTATCTATCTATCTATCTATCTATCTATCTATCTATCTCCTATCTATCTATCTATCTATCTATCTCCTATCTATCTATCTATCTATCTATCTATCTCCTATCTATCTATCTATCTATCTATCTCCTATCTATCTATCTATCTCCTATCTATCTATCTATCTCCTATCTATCTATCTATCTATCTATCTATCTATCTATCTATCTATCTATCTCCTATCTATCTATCTATCTCCTATCTATCTATCTATCTCCTATCTATCTCCTATCTATCTATCTCCTATCTATCTATCTATCTATCTATCTATCTATCTATCTCCTATCTATCTATCTATCTCCTATCTATCTATCTATCTCCTATCTATCTATCTATCTCCTATCTATCTATCTATCTCCTATCTATCTATCTATCTCCTATCTATCTATATATCTATCTCCTATCTATCTATCTATCTATCTCCTATCTATCTATCTATCTATCTATCTATCTATCTATCTCCTATCTATCTATCTCCTATCTATCTATCTATCTATCTCCTATCTATCTATCTATCTATCTATCTATCTATCTATGCCAATTATTTCCTCACACGTCCTGGACATTAATTATCTTTCATGATTAATCGCTATTTCTAACGAGTTGTCACCAATAAATCCTTCTCCGATCTTTTGCTGGAAAAGTTGCTATAGAAACTTCCTCTTGTCGGAGAGAAGCACAGAACCATCTGGTCCGGGTTCTTCGCTGCTCGGTAGAGATAATGTACAACCAGCAGTTTCTCGCTCCTCTCAGCGAGGTCCGGGGATGACATCTCCTCTGCTTCTAATCTGAGGATTCTTTGTAAATTATTAAGCGGCTCGGCTGACGGGAGCTCATCGTCCTCTCAGGAAATTCTCCTATTATTACCGGCTGCTGGAACTAGGAACTAGGTTATGGGCCCAACTTTTAAGACTGTGTCAGTTTTAGGTCAGACATTTAGGACAGAATGATTTCGAATGTATCTTTTTTTTCGGATACAAAACTCAGGAGATTACTGTGTATACAGCCACCACTAGGGGGGGCTCAGGAGATTACTGTGTATACAGCCACCACTAGGGGGTACACAGGAAATTACTACATACTGTATATATAGCCACCACTAGGGGGAGCTCAGGAGATTACTGTGTATACAGCCACCACTAGGGGGAGCTCAGGAGATTACTGTGTATACAGCCACCACTAGGGGGGGCTCAGGAGATTACTACATACTGTATATACAGCCACCACTAGGGGGTACACAGGAGATTACTACATACTGTATATATAGCCACCACTCGTGGGAGCTCAGGAGATTACTGTGTATACAGCCACCACTAGGGGGTACACAGGAAATCACTACATACTGTATAAATAGCCACCACTAGGGGGAGCTCAGGAGATTACTGTGTATACAGCCACCACTAGGGGGAGCTCAGGAGATTACTGTGTATACAGCCACCACTAGGGGGAGCTCAGGAGATTACTGTGTATACAGCCACCACTATGAGGAGCTCAGGAGATTACTACATACTGTATATATAGCCACCACTAGGGGGAGCTCAGGAGATTACTACATACTGTATATACACCACCACTAGGGGATCTCAGGAGATTACTACATACTGTATATACAGCCACCACTAGGAGGAGCTCAGGAAATTACTACATACTGTATATACAGCACCACTAGGGGATCTCAGGAGATTATTACATATGATTTCGAATGTATCTTTTTTTTCGGATACAAAACTCAGGAGATTACTGTATATACAGCCACCACTAGGGGGAGCTCAGGAGATTACTGTGTATACAGCCACCACTAAGGGGAGCTCAGGAGATTACTGTGTATACGGCCACCACTAGGGGGAGCTCAGGAGATTACTGTGTATACGGCCACCACTAGGGGGAGCTCAGGAGATTACTGTGTATACGGCCACCACTAGGGGGAGCTTAGGAGATTACTGTGTATACAGCCACCACTAGGGGGAGCTCACGAGAATACTGTGTATACAGCCACCACTAGGGGGAGCTCAGGAGATTACTGTATATACAGCCACCACTAGGGGGAGCTCAGGAGATTACTACATACTGTATATACAGCCACCACTAGGAGGAGCTCAGGAGATTACTACATACTGTATATACAGCCACCACTAGGGGGAGCTCAGGAGAATACTACATACTGTATATACAACCACCACTAGGGGGAGCTCAGGAGATTACTACATACTGTATATACAGCCACCACTAGGGGGAGCTCAGGGATTACTACATACTGTATATACAGCCACCACTAGGAAGAGCTCAGGAGATTACTACATACTGTATATACAGACACCACTAGGGGGAGATCAGGAGATTACTACATACTGTATATACACCACCACTAGGAGGAGCTCAGGAGATTGCTATATACTGTATATACAGCCACCACTAGGAGGAGCTCAGGAGATTACTATATACGGTATATACAGCCAGCACTAGGAGGAGCTCAGGAGATTACTACATACTGTATATACAGCCACCACTAGGGGGAGCTCAGGAGATTACTACATACTGTATATACAGCCACCACTAGGGGGAGCTCAGGGGATTATTACTACATACTGTATATACAGCCACCACTAGGGGAGCTCAGGGGATTACTACATACTGTATATACAGCCACCACTAGGAGGAGCTCAGGAGATTACTACATACTGTATATACAGCCAGCACTAGGAGGAGCTCAGGAGATTACTACATACTGTATATACAGCCAGCACTAGGAGGAGCTCAGGAGATTACTACATACTGTATATACAGCCACCACTAGGGGGAGCTCAGGAGATTACTACATACTGTATATACAGCCACCACTAGGGGGAGCTCAGGGGATTATTACTACATACTGTATATACAGCCACCACTAGGGGAGCTCAGGGGATTACTACATACTGTATATACAGCAACCACTAGGGGGAGCTCAGGAGATTACTACATACTGTATATACAGCCACCACTAGGGGGAGCTCAGGAGATTACTACATACTGTATATACAGCCACCAAATCTTCTGTGCTCCCCCTAGTGGTGCCAGCAGGTAGTCAGTATTTTTCTATTTAGCAGAATATGATAATGGGAAGTCCTAAGGTCTTTGGACTGTGTCCTCAAGGGGAGAGCGGGTCGGGTGCTCCGCCCTCAAGGACTTTCTGTAACCACCAAGCTAGTTGCCTCATGTCCGACTCTATAACTATTAGTAGCTTCTTGTAGGATTATTTGTAACCACTTTATTTACTGCTTCTCCGGACGGCTGGCGGCGCCACATCATGGTTTGCGCTGGTTTTGCAGCTCGACTTTATAGAAATGTCAGGGGTGGTGCTGTTTTTGGAAGAAATTAGCCATGTTTTTCACCCCCCTAACAACTCCCTTCAAGTTTTTTTCCCCCAGGAATGATGGAAAACCCTTTGGGCCTGGAGTGGCAAAAAAAAGCAACACATTGTTCCTCCTGTGCTCCTGCTCCCGGTTCCAGCGTTGTGTTGGTGCTTTCAGTTTTTGGGACTGGGGTCATGGAACCCATTTTCCTGGTCCCCTCTGAGGTCACATGACCCGAGGAAGTCACAGGTTGGGTCCTGGGTCCCCCAGCGCTTCTGGCCATGTGCAGGGGCTGAAGTACAACACGGGAATCGGGAGCTGGAGCAGAGCAAGTACCTGCCCCCAAACAGCTCAGGAAAACCCTATTAATTAAAGATCCTCGTTCAGATCAGCATCTGCTTTCTGGGGGGTCTAACCATAGGGACCCTAAATGAACTGGGGACTAAAGTCTCCAAAAATTGGATGTGTGGGACCTGCGTGACACTTGTTTTGTTATGGGCCTTGTCCACTGTATCATATCCCTTTAACATTATACATTGTTCTCTGTTATCAGCCAGAGTAGGGTCCTGTTGACTATGTAGTGATCCCTGCCCCTCCGGATGCATTCGGCTACCTGCAGGTGCTCCTCTGCCGCCTCCTATGTTTCGGTGTCTGTCAGGAACCTGTTCTTCTCCGAGAACATTTAACATTCTCCTCACTGAAAGTAAATTAAATATCACAAGTCTTAAATATTAATACACATTTAATTAAAAGTTTTTGGGAAAGCAAAATGTTTACGGCTGCTTTAATTAACAGGATAGATCCGGCTCCGTGTGGGTGCACGGCCGCTTATGCCACATGAATCATGTATGCGGCCGCCGCGTGGTGAGGGGTCCGAGGGGGAGACGCCTATACAATATACAGTATATAAAACCTTGGAACCAACATCATTGTTCATCCAGATCACTCTGGTGCATCCAGATCTCCCAGGTGCATCCAGATCTCCCAGGTGCATCCAGATCTCCCAGGTGCATCCAGATCTCCCAGGTGCATCCAGATCTCCCAGGTGCATCCAGATCTCTCAGGTTCATCCAGATCTCCCAGGTGCATCCAGATCTCCCAGGTGCATCCAGATCTCCCAGGTGCATCCAGATCTCCCAGGTGCATCCAGATCTCCCAGGTGCATCCAGATCTCCCAGGTGCATCCAGATCTCCCAGGTTCATCCAGATCTCCTAGGTGCATCCAGATCTCCCAGGTGCATCCAGATCTCCCAGGTGCATCCAGATCTCTCAGGTGCATCCAGATCTCCCAGGTTCATCCAGATCTCTCAGGTTCATCCAGATCTCTCAGGTTCATCCAGATCTCTCAGGTTCATCCAGATCTCCCTGGTTCATCCAGATCTCTCTGCTTTGCCCATATGCAGCAAGAAGTATAGTGGATTTTGTCATAGTAGGTTACACAGGAGAGGGGATAACCTGCTAATCATTGGGGGTCTGTGACCGGCTAATCTCATCATTTAGGGGTTCAGTCTGTTAATTATCCATCTGATTTCATGTTATAATTACAGGAAACTCTGGAATATGAAGATCAAGACTCCAAAATCCAGGTCAGTAGAAACACAATAATTATGATTGAAAAAAATATAGAAATAATAATTTGTAAAACCTTAGTAAATAATATTCACATTGGGGAAAGAACAGGAGCAAAATCTGTTTCTATACATTTTAATGTATAAAGACTAATACTAATACCTAGTTGGGCTGACACAGCTGAGGGTCTGTTACAGTGTATCAGTGTACTTGCAGAGGACTGGTTACTGTGCACAGATCGGATACACACTGCACCGATACATTGTAACAAAGTAAAGCTGTGTGATAGAATGTGGTTCGTGCGCTTCTCAGGATTGGTTCCATTCACTGACTGTAATCGGAGATCTTGAGATTGGGTCATACAGTATCTGCTGTCCACGTCTTAGGTTAAAGATGCTGAGTCAGAGGAAAATGTTCTGGATCCACAAAGTCAGCTGCTCCGGAACCGAACCTCACCTGGCCAACTGCAAAGTCCAGGTGTCCCCCAAACCATTGAAGCCGGCGTGCAGGAATGGGATGCATGCCGTGGTCAAGTGTGTGCCGGCCCCCAACTCCGGGATCGGGAACTCAGGAAACAATAACTTTAAGAAGTTCAAGACCATGGTAAGTACGAGAGGTCACTTACTGATCAATGTCATCCCAGTCCTGTGTCATCCTGATCCAGGTGATACGGTACCAAGATTAGTCCAGTGTCTGTATATAGAACCGGAAGCTTTATGTCTCTGGGGGCCGCATCGGACTGTGGGAAAAGTGCTGAGAATATTGTAATTAACTACATGTTGCTGGGACCCCTGGGGAAAGCCTGTGAGTCCTGCTACATCCCCCCACTCATAGAGAAAGCCTGTGAGTCCTGCTACATCCCCCCACTCATAGAGAAAGCCTGTGAGTCCTACTTCATCCACCCACTCACTGAGAAAGCCTGTGAGTCCTGCTTCATCCACCCACTCATAGAGAAAGCCTGTGAGTCCTGCTACATCCCCCCACTCATAGAGAAAGCCTGTGAGTCCTACTTCATCCACCCACTCACTGAGAAAGCCTGTGAGTCCTGCTTCATCCACCCACTCATAGAGAAAGCCTGTGAGTCCTGCTTCATCCACCCACTCATAGAGAAAGCCTGTGAGTCCTGCTTCATCCACCCACTCATAGAGAAAGCCTGTGAGTCCTGCTTCAACCACCCACTCATAGAGAAAGCCTGTGAGTCCTGCTTCCTCCACCCACTCACTGAGAAAGCCCATCTGTGGCAGAAAAGCAGGACTCACAGGCTTTTTGTCTATGAGGGGGTGGTGGAAGCAGGACTCACAGGCTTTCTCTATGAGGGGGTGGTGGAAGCAGGACTCACAGGCTTTCTCTATGAGTGGGTGGGGGAAGCAGGACTCACAGGCTTTCTGTATGAGTGGGAGTGGAGGAAGCAGGACTCGCAGGCTTTCTCTATGAGGGGGTGGTGGAAGCAGGACTCACAGGCTTTCTCTATGAGTGGGTGGAGGAAGCAGGACTCACAGGCTTTCTCTATGAGTGGGTGGATGAAGCAGGACTCACAGGCTTTCTCTATGAGTGGGAGTGGAGGAAGCAGGACTCACAGGCTTTCTCTATGAGTGGGGGGATGAAGCAGGACTCACAGGCTTTCTCTATGAGTGGGGGGATGAAGCAGGACTCACAGGTTTTCTCTACGTGCAGGAGCAGGACTGATTTTTTTTTTTTTTTAACCTTAAATGATGTAATAGTCCTGCACTGCTACGTATCTGGGGCTCGGCTCCTCCTCCTCTGCACTTCCCTCCCCTTATATACAGATCCCCCTGTAATTGTACATGTTCTGAGCATTGGTGTCTCTCCCCCTGCAGGAGCCCCTTGTGAGGCTGCGCTCCGGGCCCCACGCCGGCGAGGGCCGAGTAGAAGTCTTAAAAAACGGCAAATGGGGAACGGTATGTGACGACAAGTGGAACCTGGTCTCTGCGAGCGTTGTGTGTCGCGAGCTCGGTTTCGGATCCGCCAAGGAGGCGGTCCTAGGATCTCAGCTGGGCCAAGGTGCGTACAGAACTTTCCCCAAATTCTCATATTTTCTCCATAACGTTCTCCGTATGAAAGTTTATTAACCCTCCGCTCGCTAATGAATGAGTCGTAAAAGTTTTATGATGATATAATTACGATCCTAACGCGCTACTTGTTACGGCAGCCGCGTAATTATTAGACTTGGCAGCGGATGTGAGAAGCAGAAATATCGCTGTTTGTTAAACGTTTTCTATGCAAATGTTCAAGCGAAAAAAAATCTCCCCCTCCCCCCACCCGTAAGATGACTTACTCCGCCGGCGCAGTTTCCTTTGTCGTGAATGTAGGTTTTAATCAAATCGCATTGCAGCCATTAATTTCTCTTTTATCTTGGCGCAGGGTTTATTATCTGCTTTGTGGCTGCCATTCTTCCTTGTTATCCCGGCGTTACACGCAAGGCCTGCAGTTTATTTGTGCCGGGGGTGAATTAGAAATAGCAGCACATTATTCAATGCAAAAAATATCGGAAGCGACGAAGACGCCGACGTAATACTCGTGATGCTGGGAAGTCCTTAAAGTGGAGGCTTCATCACCTCCATTAACTCTAAGTCTTTCTATATTCCGTCTCACGCCATCGATTCTGGTGTAGTTGGAATTTTCTTTTGGGTCTCTATGGTCAGATGGGCGGAATCAGGCTGCTGGCTGTCGATTGGGCAGGTTCGGGCTGCTGGCTGTCGGATGGGGGGGTTCGGGCTGCTGGCTGTCGGATGGGCGGGTTCGGGCTGCTGGCTGTCGGATGGGCGGGTTCGGGCTGCTGGCTGTCGGATGGGCGGGTTCGGGCTGCTGGCTGTCGGATGGGCGGGTTCGGGCTGCTGGCTGTCGGATGGGCGGTTCGGGCTGCTGGCTGTCGGATGGGCGGGTTCGGGCTGCTGGCTGTCGGATGGGGGGGTTCGGGCTGCTGGCTGTCGGATGGGCGGGTTCGGGCTGCTGGCTGTCGGATGGGCGGGTTCGGGCTGCTGGCTGTCGGATGGGCGGGTTCGGGCTGCTGGCTGTCGGATGGGCGGGTTCGGGCTGCTGGCTGTCGGATGGGCGGTTCGGGCTGCTGGCTGTCGGATGGGCGGGTTCGGGCTGCTGGCTGTCGGATGGGGGGGTTCGGGCTGCTGGCTGTCGGATGGGCGGGTTCGGGCTGCTGGCTGTCGGATGGGCGGGTTCGGGCTGCTGGCTGTCGGATGGGCGGGTTCGGGCTGCTGGCTGTCGGATGGGCGGTTCGGGCTGCTGGCTGTCGGATGGGCGGGTTCGGGCTGCTGGCTGTCGGATGGGCGGGTTCGGGCTGCTGGCTGTCGGATGGGCGGGTTCGGGCTGCTGGCTGTCGGATGGGCGGGTTCGGGCTGCTGGCTGTCGGATGGGCGGGTTCGGGCTGCTGGCTGTCGGATGGGGGGGTTCGGGCTGCTGGCTGTCGGATGGGGGGGTTCGGGCTGCTGGCTGTCGGATGGGGGGGTTCGGGCTGCTGGCTGTCGGATGGGCGGGTTCGGGCTGCTGGCTGTCGGATGGGCGGGGTCAGGCTGCTGGCTGTCGGATGGGCGGGGTCGGGCTGCTGGCTGCCTCTATACGTTTGCCATTGAAACTATCCGGAGGGTGGTCCTGGGCTGGTGCAGATGCCATTGCTCCGCCCGCCTCTCACAAGAGACCCAAAAATATTATTGAGATGATTTAGAGAGGCATGAGGAAATATATTGGGATTGTGTAAGGACCATCTCCATCAACTTCATCTCTTTGCATCCTATAATAGCTGCCTCTCCGCTGATATAGTTTGTATTGTCCCCATAATTTTTAAGCAATCATTATAAATATATTTCTGTCACTATTGTCAAATGGGTGGAGCTAGGCTGTCCGCTCCATCCTGGGACCACCTATATTACAGTGTAGAGTCAAATTAGTACATTACAACTCTAAACCAATTTATCTTCCTACCGTCAAATGGGTGATCCTGGGCTACAACTGATAACCTAGCTCCGCCCATCTGACAGAACAGATCCAATAATATTAACATTGATTTCCAGCCGATGGGGAGTAGAGACAATTCCAAAGGGCAATTGTTTCAATTCTGCAAATTAAGAGGGTAATGGTGAAATGTCAATGAGTTCCAAAGGGGGGCGCTCTATGCTGAGCTATTCAACAACCATTTGTAATAACCTAGGAATGACAGAAGGGGAAAAATTTAAGATCAATATTAATCCATAAATTAAAGTAACTAATGTTACTGATAATAAAAAAAATGCAAGTGAATTTAGCTTGTAATACCATTTCTGACCAGATGGCGCACTGTTGGGTAAAAACTCTGGGGGTCATTTACTGGGCTCGATTCGCATTTTCCCGATGTGTTACCCGAATATTTCCGATTTTTCCTGAATTGCCCCGGGATTTTGGCGCACGCGATCGGATTCTGGCGCATCGGCGCCAACATGCACGCGACTGAAATGGGGGGGCGTGGCCGAACGAAAACCCGTCGGATTCGGAAAAACCGCCGCATAAAAAAAAAAAGTGTCGCTGGACACGCGCAATGGATCACGGACCTCAGCGGATTTCAGCGCAGCAGTGACACCTGGTGACACCCGGAGGAACTGCCTTAGTGAATCGCCGGAAGACCCGAATCCACCACAGAGAACGCGCAGCTGGATCGCGAATGGGCCGGGTAAGTAAATCTGCCCCAATATGTGTAATACTCCGCCTGGTGGTAGAGATATGTAGTGCAACAGTTTAATAACTTTACCTAGAAGAAAAAATATTAGTGGGGACTATGGGGTTTTTTACTGCTGACGAGGCTGTCCCAATGTTTCAGGGTTGGGTCCCATCCACATGAATGAGGTTCTCTGCACCGGTCGAGAAAAGTCCATTACTGAATGCAAGTTCAAAGATGCCGGGATAGCCGGCTGTCAGCATGAAGAAGATGCCGCGGTCAGGTGTAATGTGGCTCAGATGGGATACGGAGACCAGGTGAGTGTTGGTCGCCCTGCGCAGGGAAGTACGAGCAGATGTATATAGGAAGCGCAATATAAAACCATCATATTACACTCATATAATCACCGATAATACTACATTACCCACCAATATTACTATTCCAGATACGTCTGGTAGGAGGAAGATCAACGGAGGAGGGTAAAGTGGAAGTCCAGATGGTTGTCCGAGGTGTCAGGAAATGGGGAGCTGTATGCGGAGAACTGTGGGGCATTAATGAAGCCATGGTCGTGTGTCGGCAGCTGGGCTTGGGATTCGCCAACCACGCCATACAGGTAACAAAGCAATGTACATACAATGGTGGTGCGCAAGACAAAATGATTTCTGGTACTTGGTACTTACCTTCCGGTGCTCCCTGCAGCTTCTCTCCTCACTGGGATTCCTCGGCAGCAGCGCAGGCGATGCCAGGTCCGTGCTCTCTGCACAGCGATGTCACCGCCTCATGATGTCATAATGTGCGCTACTGCTGAGGGATCCTGGGGAGCAGCAGAAGGTGACCTCTGACCTGGGGGGCAGGGTGCTAAACCACCTCTGTCCTGGGGAAGGGGGCATGTAAATTAAAGGGCTCTGTACATATGTAAAATCATTTGTGATACTGTATATATGTATATATGGACTGGGAATTGGTGCTGGTGCTGTGTGTCTGTATGGAGCTTGGTTCTAGTTCTGTACCTATGTATTGATCTCCATGCTGGTGCTGTATTTATGTAATAAGCTTTGTTCTAGTGATGTGTACATGTGTTACAGGTCTTATAGTTCTCATCCTTGTGTAGACGACTATGAGATGACAGATTGTTACAATAGATCTTCTTGTGATCCCACCAGGAGACCTGGTACTGGCAGGGGACCCCCGGTGCCGAGGACATTGTGATGAGCGGCGTGCGCTGCTCGGGCACAGAGATGTCTATTCAGCAGTGTCGCCACCATGGTGTAGTACACTGCCCGCGAGGAGGGGGGCGCCGAGCCGCTGGAGTTACTTGCACAGAACGTGAGTTTTGTTATCGGTTCTGTTGGGATGGAAGAGTGATCCATATACATGGAGCTGCATTACCGGGACCTGCCTCTGGGGGCGCATGGCTCCAGTTCTTGTCATATTGTATCATTATGTGTCACATAAAACATATAAAATATATTGTAATTCTAGATGCCCCCGACCTCATCCTGAACGCCAAGCTGGTGCAGGAGTCCTCCTACCTGGAGGACCGACCTCTGAGCATGCTGGAGTGCGCCCACGAGGAGGAATGCTTGTCCAAGTCTGCGGATGACATGGCCTGGCCCTACGGACACCGAAGACTTCTACGCTTCTCGTCTCAAATCCACAACATCGGGAGGGCGGACTTCACTCCTCGGAATGGTAGACACACATGGGTCTGGCACGAGTGTCACAGGTACGGGCATTGGGGGCTCTGTAAGGCTCTGTTCACACTGGTCTCCAGTATAATTGATGGCACATAGGGGCCAAGCTGCAGCGCCCCCACTGGGGACATCAAGCATTACACAAGCCATGTAACTGTGTCCGCCAGAGGGGCGGGAAGCAATAGGCTCCTTGCTCTGCCATTCCGGTGGAGCTATGCATTACAGAAACCCCAAATCTTTACACAATTTAATTGAGCAAACAATTCTGTGATGTCTAATAGTGGTGACACTGCATGTATTAAAACCCAGCGCCACCCCTGTCTGTATCAGGTATTACACCTCAGGGCCATATAAGTGAATAGGACTGAGCTGCAACACCAGATACAACCTGTGAGCGGGAGTGGCGCTGTTTTTGGAATTTTTTAAATGTATTTACTGGTCAACCCTATGGATACATTATATCACTCAGTCTTTACTATAATTTTACGTCCGATCCCAGATACCCTGCGTCATTGGTCAGTCCGATTGTCCGGGATAACGTTACAATTAGATTCCTTTGATGATTTGGAAATTTCAGGGCTGGAGAGAATAATTCGTAGTGATCCTGTTCCCTTCTTACGAGACCTCTCCCCCTGTGAAATCTTGTCAGGAGCAGCGGGAAAGTGAAGTCTATAACCAGAAAACTGAACATCACTAATATCCCCCCCCCCTCCCCCCCGAGCCCCGAACAATTACCTTCAGAGGAGCCAGAGCTGACAAAACGCTGCATTGTGCCCCGGAATAGGGGGCCGCCGCTCCACACAACAAATACTTTTTATGTACCTTCACAATTTGACGCGTGAGACTGTGACAGGTGGAATAATGGGGATTGTTTTATTGTTTTTTATTTTTACTATACAACAAAAAACTAAAGACAACCAAAAAAGAAACAAAAATGTGCACAATAAATAGAGGGGGGAATTGTCATTTAACTCTTTGTAGCTGAGGCTGTTGATAAATTTTGGGTCTGTGTTGGCAAAGGAAGGGGAGACCGCACTAAGAAGATCGGACCCCACTGATTGTGAAGAGTGGGATAATGCCATGTATGAATTAGGGTATAACTTTGGAATTGGTGGGGGGGGGGGGGGGCTGGGGGGTCTGACTGTTATCCCTTAGGGTGCAGCCATAAGCTTGCGCAGTGCTAGCGCTGTGATTTCGAGCGCAGGGGTCAGTGGCTTGGTCCGATATCATTAGTGTTTCCAGGAAAATGCATGGGATTACCGATCGCATGCATTTCACTGCAAAAGTAGATGCGCCGGCCCAAGGCACACCCCATTACGCTAGTGCAGCGTGTAGTAAAATGGCACAATCCCCTTAAAGGGAACCTGTCAGTTTACATGGTCATTTACATGGATGGTGAGTCACCTTTATGAACAGACTATGGAACATTATAGGCATGGGGAGGAACAATATAGGGATAGTTGCACTGCTGTATAATAGCAGTTTTCAAAGATAGGTTTAGTTAGTGTGGGTTAGTTTAACTGACCAGTTCCTTTTAATTATCCGTGGGGTGCAATATTTTTAGTGCTGTGCCCTTACAAAAACAGGGGTCCAATTTTTCCTTATGAAGTACCAGATTAAGTATACAGACTGCCACTCTTGTGGATATGAAGGTAGGGTGGCGAAAGTGCCGGTTTGTTGTGGATAAGATGCCAATTGGTGGGAGTCCCATTGATCAAACAGGCGCTAAAACAGGTGAAACATGCCCCCTGCTTCTGTATCGTTGTCCCGCTAACCATGAGGATAGGGGTGCCATTTCCTATGTGCTTTGAGCAGTAGGTTGAGCTTGTGCACCCTCTGTCTAGCGCCGCACTAGAGGAATGGAGCAGCGGTGCACGTACTGCACCTTCAAGTCCATTTAGTCCATCTGGTAACATAAGTTACATAGTATCTTAGTTAATAGAATACGTTTAAAACTTGGGCCTCTGAGAAGCAGACGTCTCCAATCCCAGTGTAATGGCTGAACTGAGCCCCTGAAGCTTAACCCCCCCCCCCCCCCAAATAATCTGCAGTGACCAGATCTGACCACTACATAGAGAACAGCGCTGTCTACATTCCGCTACTGAGAACATCTGATCTGTGGGGGCTCTGGATATTGGACCCCCACCAGTCATATATTGAGGACCAATGCTATGGATATGTTTTTTTACAATATTTTCAGTATAAAAACCTATTTCACTCTTTATTGCAAAGCTCACATGATAAAACGCTCTTCTCCATCTCATTTTGTCCCATTAGTCAGATCTTGGAGGTTCTTCTGTTATGTATGACTTGCCGTTCCCCTGGACATTGTATCTTTTTTCTCATATGGAATATTTACTATTTTTATAAATCAGGAAGCCCCCCCCCCCCCCTCGCGCTGCCCTCATAGAGTGCGGTATTTCGGGGCACATGTGGGCGGATTGGCTTTATGTTCTCTCCATACAGTAATTATGTCTACAGGAGGGCGTTACTCACACTGCTGTGCCCTCATCTACACCCGTCACTGGCCACAGACATGACTGTTATATTCTTTACTCCAGGCATTATCACAGTATTGAAGTGTTTACTCACTATGATCTCCTGACACGGAATGGGTCCAAAGTCGCTGAAGGACATAAAGCCAGTTTTTGCCTGGAGGACACAAACTGTGGGAAAGGTAAGTAATGTCATGTATGTACACAGTGACTGCACCAGCAGCAGAATAGTGAGTGCAGCTCTGGAGTATAATACAGGATGTAACTCAGGATCAGTACAGGATAAGTAATGTCATGTATATACACAGTGACTGCACCAGCAGCAGAATAGTGAGTGCAGCTCTGGAGTATAATACAGGATGTAACTCAGGATCAGTACAGGATAAGTAATGTCATGTATGTACACAGTGACTGCACCAGCAGCAGAATAGTGAGTGCAGCTCTGGGGTATAATACAGGATGTAACTCAGGATCAGTACAGGATAAGTAATGTCATGTATGTACACAGTGACTGCACCAGCAGCAGAATAGTATAATACAGGATGTAACTCAGGATCAGTACAGGATAAGTAATGTCATGTATGTACACAGTGACTGCACCAGCAGCAGAATAGTGAGTGCAGCTCTGGTGTATAATACAGGATGTAACTCAGGATCAGTACAGGATAAGTAATGTCATGTATGTACACAGTGACTGCACCAGCAGCAGAATAGTGAGTGCAGCTCTGGGGTATAATACAGGATGTAACTCAGGATCAGTACAGGATAAGTAATGTCATGTATGTACACAGTGACTGCACCAGCAGCAGAATAGTGAGTGCAGCTCTGGAGTATAATACAGGATGTAACTCAGGATCAGTACAGGATAAGTAATGTCATGTATGTACACAGTGACTGCACCAGCAGCAGAATAGTGAGTGCAGCTCTGGGGTATAATACAGGATGTAACTCAGGATCAGTACAGGATAAGTAATGTCATGTATGTACACAGTGACTGCACCAGCAGCAGAATAGTGAGTGCAGCTCTGGGGTATAATACAGGATGTAACTCAGGATCAGTACAGGATAAGTAATGTCATGTATGTACACAGTGACTGCACCAGCAGCAGAATAGTGAGTGCAGCTCTGGAGTATAATACAGGATGTAACTCAGGATCAGTACAGGATAAGTAATGTCATGTATGTACACAGTGACTGCACCAGCAGCAGAATAGTGAGTGCAGCTCTGGTGTATAATACAGGATGTAACTCAGGATCAGTACAGGATAAGTAATGTCATGTATGTACACAGTGACTGCACCAGCAGCAGAATAGTGAGTGCAGCTCTGGGGTATAATACAGGATGTAACTCAGGATCAGTACAGGATAAGTAATGTCATGTATGTACACAGTGACTGCACCAGCAGCAGAATAGTGAGTGCAGCTCTGGAGTATAATACAGGATGTAACTCAGGATCAGTACAGGATAAGTAATGTCATGTATGTACACGGTGACTGCACCAGCAGCAGAATAGTGAGTGCAGCTCTGGGGTATAACACAGGATGTAACTCAGGATCAGTACAGGATAAGTAATGTCATGTATGTACACAGTGACTGCAGCAGCAGCAGAATAGTGAGTGCAGCTCTGGGGTATAACACAGGATGTAACTCAGGATCAGTACAGGATAAGTAATGTCATGTATGTACACAGTGACTGCACCAGCAGCAGAATAGTGAGTGCATCTCTGGGGTATAATACAGAATGTAACTCAGGATCAGTACAGGATAAGTAATGTCATGTATGTACACAGTGACTGCACCAGCAGCAGAATAGTGAGTGCAGCTCTGGGGTATAATACAGGATGTAACTCAGGATCAGTACAGGATAAGTAATGTCATGTATGTACACAGTGACTGCACCAGCAGCAGAATAGTGAGTGCAGCTCTGGGGTATAATACAGGATGTAACTCAGGATCAGTACAGGATAAGTAATGTCATGTATGTACACAGTGACTGCAAAAGCAGCAGAATAGTGAGTGCAGCTCTGGGGTATAATACAGGATGTAACTCAGGATCAGTACAGGATAAGTAATGTCATGTATGTACAGTGACTGCACTAGCAGCAGAATAGTGAGTGCAGCTCTGGGGTATAATACAGGATGTAACTCAGGATCAGTACAGGATAAGTAATGTCATGTATGTACACAGTGACTGCACCAGCAGCAGAATAGTGAGTGCAGCTCTGGAGTATAATACAGGATGTAACTCAGGGTCAGTACAGGATAAGTAATGTCATGTATGTACACAGTGACTGCACCAGCAGCAGAATAGTGAGTGCAGCTCTGGGGTATAATACAGGATGTAACTCAGGATCAGTACAGGATAAGTAATGTCATGTATGTACACAGTGACTGCACCAGCAGCAGAATAGTGAGTGCAGCTCTGGGGTATAATACAGGATGTAACTCAGGATCAGTACAGGATAAGTAATGTCATGTATGTACACAGTGACTGCACCAGCAGCAGAATAGTGAGTGCAGCTCTGAAGTATAATACAGGATGTAACTCAGGATCAGTACAGGATAAGTAATGTCATGTATGCACACAGTGACTGCACCAGCAGCAGAATAGTGAGTGCAGCTCTGGGGTATAATACAGGATGTAACTCAGGATCAGTACAGGATAAGTAATGTCATGTATGTACACAGTGACTGCACCAGCAGCAGAATAGTGAGTGCAGCTCTGGGGTATAATACAGGATGTAACTCAGGATCAGTACAGGATAAGTAATGTCATGTATGTACACAGTGACTGCACCAGCAGCAGAATAGTGAGTGCAGCTCTGGGGTATAATACAGGATGTAACTCAGGATCAGTACAGGATAAGTAATGTCATGTATGTACACAGTGACTGCACCAGCAGCAGAATAGTGAGTGCAGCTCTGGGGTATAATACAGGATGTAATTCAGGATCAGTACAGGATAAGTAATGTCATGTATGTACAGAGTGACTGCACCAGCAGCAGAATAGTGAGTGCAGCTCTGGAGTATAATACAGGATGTAACTCAGGATCAGTACAGGATAAGTAATGTCATGTATGTACACAGTGACTGCACCAGCAGCAGAATAGTGAGTGCAGCTCTGGGGTATAATACAGGATGTAACTCAGGATCAGTACAGGATAAGTAATGTCATGTATGTACACAGTGACTGCACCAGCAGCAGAATAGTGAGTGCAGCTCTGGGGTATAATAGAGGATGTAACTCAGGATCAGTACAGGATAAGTAATGTCATGTATGTACACGGTGACTGCACCAGCAGCAGAATAGTGAGTGCAGCTCTGGAGTATAATACAGGATGTAACTCAGGATCAGTACAGGATAAGTAATGTCATGTATGTACACGGTGACTGCACCAGCAGCAGAATAGTGAGTGCAGCTCTGGGGTATAACACAGGATGTAACTCAGGATCAGTACAGGATAAGTAATGTCATGTATGTACACAGTGACTGCAGCAGCAGCAGCAGAATAGTGAGTGCAGCTCTGGGGTATAACACAGGATGTAACTCAGGATCAGTACAGGATAAGTAATGTCATGTATGTACACAGTGACTGCACCAGCAGCAGAATAGTGAGTGCATCTCTGGGGTATAATACAGAATGTAACTCAGGATCAGTACAGGATAAGTAATGTCATGTATGTACACAGTGACTGCAAAAGCAGCAGAATAGTGAGTGCAGCTCTGGGGTATAATACAGGATGTAACTCAGGATCAGTACAGGATAAGTAATGTCATGTATGTACACAGTGACTGCAAAAGCAGCAGAATAGTGAGTGCAGCTCTGGGGTATAAAACAGGATGTAACTCAGGATCAGTACAGGATAAATAATGTCATGTATGTACACAGTGACTGCACCAGCAGCAGAATAGTGATTGCAGCTCTGGGGTATAATACAGGATGTAACTCAGGATCAGTACAGGATAAGTAATGTCATGTATGTACACAGTAACTGCACCAGCAGCAGAATAGTGAGTGCAGCTCTGGGGTATAATACAGGATGTAACTCAGGATCAGTACAGGATAAATAATGTCATGTATGTACACAGTGACTGCACCAGCAGCAGAATAGTGAGTGCAGCTCTGGGGTATAATACAGGATGTAACTCAGGATCAGTACAGGATAAGTAATGTCATGTATGTACAGTGACTGCACTAGCAGCAGAATAGTGAGTGCAGCTCTGGGGTATAATACAGGATGTAACTCAGGATCAGTACAGGATAAGTAATGTCATGTATGTACACAGTGACTGCACCAGCAGCAGAATAGTGAGTGCAGCTCTGGGGTATAATACAGGATGTAACTCAGGATCAGTACAGGATAAGTAATGTCATGTATGTACACAGTGACTGCACCAGCAGCAGAATAGTGAGTGCAGCTCTGGGGTATAATACAGGATGTAACTCGGGATCAGTACAGGATAAGTAATGTCATGTATGTACACAGTGACTGCACCAGCAGCAGAATAGTGAGTGCAGCTCTGAAGTATAATACAGGATGTAACTCAGGATCAGTACAGGATAAGTAATGTCATGTATGCACACAGTGACTGCACCAGCAGCAGAATAGTGAGTGCAGCTCTGGGGTATAATACAGGATGTAACTCAGGATCAGTACAGGATAAGTAATGTCATGTATGTACACAGTGACTGCACCAGCAGCAGAATAGTGAGTGCAGCTCTGGGGTATAATACAGGATGTAATTCAGGATCAGTACAGGATAAGTAATGTCATGTATGTACAGAGTGACTGCACCAGCAGCAGAATAGTGAGTGCAGCTCTGGAGTATAATACAGGATGTAACTCAGGATCAGTACAGGATAAGTAATGTCATGTATGTACACAGTGACTGCACCAGCAGCAGAATAGTGAGTGCAGCTCTGGGGTATAATACAGGATGTAACTCAGGATCAGTACAGGATAAGTAATGTCATGTATGTACACAGTGACTGCACCAGCAGCAGAATAGTGAGTGCAGCTCTGGGGTATAATAGAGGATGTAACTCAGGATCAGTACAGGATAAGTAATGTCATGTATGTACACGGTGACTGCACCAGCAGCAGAATAGTGAGTGCAGCTCTGGAGTATAATACAGGATGTAACTCAGGATCAGTACAGGATAAGTAATGTCATGTATGTACACGGTTACTGCACCAGCAGCAGAATAGTGAGTGCAGCTCTGGGGTATAACACAGGATGTAACTCAGGATCAGTACAGGATAAGTAATGTCATGTATGTACACAGTGACTGCAGCAGCAGCAGCAGAATAGTGAGTGCAGCTCTGGGGTATAACACAGGATGTAACTCAGGATCAGTACAGGATAAGTAATGTCATGTATGTACACAGTGACTGCACCAGCAGCAGAATAGTGAGTGCATCTCTGGGGTATAATACAGAATGTAACTCAGGATCAGTACAGGATAAGTAATGTCATGTATGTACACAGTGACTGCAAAAGCAGCAGAATAGTGAGTGCAGCTCTGGGGTATAATACAGGATGTAACTCAGGATCAGTACAGGATAAATAATGTCATGTATGTACACAGTGACTGCACCAGCAGCAGAATAGTGATTGCAGCTCTGGGGTATAATACAGGATGTAACTCAGGATCAGTACAGGATAAGTAATGTCATGTATGTACACAGTGACTGCAAAAGCAGCAGAATAGTGAGTGCAGCTCTGGGGTATAATACAGGATGTAACTCAGGATCAGTACAGGATAAGTAATGTCATGTATGTACAGTGACTGCACTAGCAGCAGAATAGTGAGTGCAGCTCTGGGGTATAATACAGGATGTAACTCAGGATCAGTACAGGATAAGTAATGTCATGTATGTACACAGTGACTGCACCAGCAGCAGAATAGTGAGTGCAGCTCTGGGGTATAATACAGGATGTAACTCAGGATCAGTACAGGATAAGTAATGTCATGTATGTACACAGTGACTGCACCAGCAGCAGAATAGTGAGTGCAGCTCTGGGGTATAATACAGGATGTAACTCGGGATCAGTACAGGATAAGTAATGTCATGTATGTACACAGTGACTGCACCAGCAGCAGAATAGTGAGTGCAGCTCTGAAGTATAATACAGGATGTAACTCAGGATCAGTACAGGATAAGTAATGTCATGTATGCACACAGTGACTGCACCAGCAGCAGAATAGTGAGTGCAGCTCTGGGGTATAATACAGGATGTAACTCAGGATCAGTACAGGATAAGTAATGTCATGTATGTACACAGTGACTGCACCAGCAGCAGAATAGTGAGTGCAGCTCTGGGGTATAATACAGGATGTAACTCAGGATCAGTACAGGATAAGTAATGTCATGTATGTACACAGTGACTGCACCAGCAGCAGAATAGTGAGTGCAGCTCTGGAGTATAATACAGGATGTAACTCAGGATCAGTACAGGATAAGTAATGTCATGTATGTACACAGTGACTGCACCAGCAGCAGAATAGTGAGTGCAGCTCTGGAGTATAATACAGGATGTAACTCAGGATCAGTACAGGATAAGTAATGTCATGTATGTACACAGTGACTGCACCAGCAGCAGAATAGTGAGTGCAGCTCTGGGGTATAATACAGGATGTAACTCAGGATCAGTACAGGATAAGTAATGTCATGTATGTATACAGTGACTGCACCAGCAGCAGAATAGTGAGTGCAGCTCTGGGGTATAATACAGGATGTAACTCAGGATCAGTACAGGATAAGTAATGTCATGTATGCACACAGTGACTGCACCAGCAGGAGAATAGTGAGTGCAGCTCTGGGGTATAATACAGGATGTAACTCAGGATCAGTACAGGATAAGTAATGTCATGTATGTACAGAGTGACTGCACCAGCAGCAGAATAGTGAGTGCAGCTCTGGAGTATAATACAGGATGTAACTCAGGATCAGTACAGGATAAGTAATGTCATGTATGTACACAGTGACTGCACCAGCAGCAGAATAGTGAGTGCAGCTCTGGGGTATAATACAGGATGTAACTCAGGATCAGTACAGGATAAGTAATGTCATGTATGTACACAGTGACTGCACCAGCAGCAGAATAGTGAGTGCAGCTCTGGGGTATAATACAGGATGTAACTCAGGATCAGTACAGGATAAGTAATGTCATGTATGTACACAGTGACTGCACCAGCAGCAGAATAGTGAGTGCAGCTCTGGGGTATAACACAGGATGTAACTCAGGATCAGTACAGGATAAGTAATGTCATGTATGTACAGTGACTGCACCAGCAGCAGAATAGTGAGTGCAGCTCTGGGGTATAATACAGGATGTAACTCAGGATCAGTACAGGATAAGTAATGTCATGTATGTACACAGTGACTGCACCAGCAGCAGAATAGTGAGTGCAGCTCTGGGGTATAATACAGGATGTAACTCAGGATCAGTACAGTATAAGTAATGTCATGTGTGTACACAGTGACTGCACCAGCAGCAGAATAGTGAGTGCAGCTCTGGGGTATAATACAGGATGTAACTCAGGATCAGTACAGGATAAGTAATGTCATGTATGTACACAGTGACTGCACCAGCAGCAGAATAGTGAGTGCAGCTCTGGGGTATAATACAGGATGTAACTCAGGATCAGTACAGGATAAGTAATGTCATGTATGTACACAGTGACTGCACCAGCAGCAGAATAGTGAGTGCAGCTCTGGGGTATAATACAGGATGTAACTCAGGATCAGTACAGGATAAGTAATGTCATGTATGTACACAGTGACTGCACCAGCAGCAGAATAGTGAGTGCAGCTCTGGAGTATAATACAGGATGTAACTCAGGATCAGTACAGGATGAGTAATGTCATGTATGTACACAGTGACTGCACCAGCAGCAGAATAGTGAGTGCAGCTCTGGAGTATAATACAGGATGTAACTCAGGATCAGTACAGGATAAGTAATGTCATGTATGTACACAGTGACTGCACCAGCAGCAGAATAGTGAGTGCAGCTCTGGAGTATAATACAGGATGTAACTCAGGATCAGTACAGGATAAGTAATGTCATGTATGTACACAGTGACTGCACCAGCAGCAGAATATTGAGTGCAGCTCTGTACACTGATGGCAGAATCTTGCGTCTTGTCAGGGGTTTATCTAATGACGTATTTAGGGTTCGGTGACATTCCTCTCCTTTATACACACATTTGTAGTAACATTTCTATGGATCTTGGAGGTTCGGTGCTTTCTCTTCCCTATTAATATCTTTGGATGATAATTTTATGCAGAGTCTGTAACATTGAATACATTTCCCTACTAATGAATGTTACATATTTGGGAAGATTCTAGGATGAGAATCTCGGTGTGAATTATTACCTTTACTACGCAGGGATCCAGAGGAGATATGAATGCGCAAACTTCGGTGAGCAGGGGATAACGGTGGGATGCTGGGACACCTATCGCCATGACATTGATTGCCAGTGGGTGGACATAACAGACGTCGGCCCGGGGGACTATATTTTCCAGGTAAGTAGGTGTCACTTCTTTTTATGATCAGATCTGTGAAAAATGGATTTACATTCCAGGATTGTCGCTTCGCCAAGTGCACTGGGGGCGTGTCCTCACACTGCTGTGCTCTTAGTATTCTGCATTGTGAGTGACTGTAGCAGATTTCTGCAGAGTTTACTCATTGCGGAGGTGAGAAGCTGTGGATAAACTCGATGCAGAGAACTAAGTGCAAGGACACCGCGATCCAGATATTTCATCCAGATATTTCAGGAACAGGCTTCAGTCTCAGCAAAATCTTGTTTGTTTTATCAGTTTAAAAAGGAAAAAACATTGTTCATTTCCAACGCGTTTCGGACGCAGCAGCATCCTTAGTTCCATGACTAAGGATGCTGCTGCGTCCGAAACGCGTTGGAAATGACTTAGTTCCATGACTAAGGACGCTGCTGCGTTGGAAATCACTTGGTTCCATGACTAAGGACGCTGCATCCGAAACGCGTTGGAAATGACTTAGTTCCATGACTAAGGATGCTGCTGCGCCCGAAACGCGTTGGAATTTGACTTAGTTCCATGACTAAGGATGCTGCATCCGAAACGCGTTGGAAATGACTTAGTTCCATGACTAAGGATGCTGCTGCGCCCGAAACGTGTTGGAAATGAACCATGTTTTTTCCTTTTAAACTGATGAAATAAACAAGATTTTACTGAGACTGAAGCCTGTTCCTGAAATATCTGGATCGCGGTGTCCTTGTAAGTGCGATTGATCTCTGGAGCAGTGAAGGTCCTGTGCTGTTGGAACCAGACAGTTCTCAGGTGTGAGCTGGAGAAAAAAAAATGACATTGTATCCAGAGAACTAAGTGCACAGCAGTGAGAGGACATGCACTTGGGGGAAGCTGCAATCCTGAATTATTAATCCAACCTGATTGGCTGCTCCACTATTTTCACTGTGTGGATGTAAAAGGAACCTCGTCTCAACCCAGGCCCGAAATGCGTTTGAAGCCTTCAGTCCTTGTTGTGGATGGATGTACTGACAGCGCTGCCCGCATTTTGTTTCCTGGGTTGACACCATTTGGCATTTACATTTTTTAGCCGTATTACATAAGGCGCCGCCCTCTTGTCTGTTCCTTTTTTCTATAGATACAAAGTTGCAGCTGGTGTGTAACAGACACAGCTGATTCTAGGACATTATGTCACCAGCGCTGCGAGGGTGTGATGGGCGCCTGCTGCTGGTGACCAGTTCTGTGCAGAATTTAGCAAGTTTTGTTTAGTGACAAATGATGATCGAGCCTTCTGGACAGATAAGAGTCACTGTAGATTGTGTTTAGATCTGCAGTTGAATGGGGGAGGGGTGGGGTAATATACAATGGGTTCATAATGGTATAAAATGATTATCCAATGTCATTCGCATTAATGGAGAATTAGTGCAGCTTTGCATATGGCACCACCCCATAATACTCTTACAGCTTATAGGGGGCTCGGACCCCTGTTCTGTATAAACCTGGCAACCGATCTCCAATTTTCACATTCTCCACGTTCCAGGACGACCGGCAGATAAATACACATTAGATATAACCGATACTATTTCCATGCAGGTCGGCGCTCATGGAACTTGCTTGACCCGATAACGTATATTCCATTAGGTTTCCAGTTTAATATTAAAAAGTGACGCGTTTCGGTCCATAACTTCAACCTTCATCAGGCAATGGATAGTCCGATGGGGTCAAGAAAGTTCCTCGAGTGCCGAACCTTCACGGTAATAGTATCAGTTGCATCTAACAGTAACCTTGGCATCTAAAGTCAGGTCTGTCGCCCTCTTGGAGCCCTTCAAATCCTGGCGCACACAGAGGTATTGTACTGCATGGTTACACATCCCGACCACAGCCATTCAAGGCCTTCACTATGAAACGTGCAACAAAAAGTAGAATAGGAAAACATGATCTCAAGAAGAAAACTTGAAATCCGTCTTCAGTTTTTCCAAAAAATCCATTCTGGTGCCCCGGGTAACAATATGACACTGGATTTTTAATATATATATATAAAAAAATGTTGAATTTTTGAGTTGGTTTGCAAGTTAGATGACATAGATATGAGTGAGAGCTTCTCCTCTCGGCCCGGTCCCCAGCACCACATTACTCTTCATAAATCTATAGTCATTACCCACAATGTCATGGGGGTAAGGATACAACTCATTGTGCAGCTGTTTGATATACGGCCGGCCCATTAGCACAATACTGGATGTGCTGACCTTGGGTGGAAGGTTTACAGCCATATTAGCTCTCTCAATGCCTCCAGCAGATCGGCCCGGGGTGAGGTTCCTGCAGAGTCTATTAGATTGCAGAATTTTATTTCTCGTGTTGTAAAATGAATAATACTGAGCCGCCGCCGCTTCTTATTTATAGGTCGTTCTCAACCCAAAATTTGAAGTCGCGGAATCGGATTTCAGGAACAACGTGATGAGATGTCGGTGCAAGTACGACGGCCACCGTATATGGATGCACGACTGTCACACAGGTAAAGAGGCTGCTTAGTCTTAGGATACAATCGTCAGGGAGGAAGGTAAAGGGGGTTTCCTATTTTGCTGGAAACCACTGTAGGGGCAGCATTTGGGGCAAAATAGAAGAAAGTTCTATACTTACCCCTTTAGTACTAGGCTCCTGCAGGGACTGTCCGCTCCTTCCAAGTCCTTGGCCCCATTCATGACGCGTGCAGGGCTTTATTTAGTGTTGATGCTGCCCTAGGCACTCACAGTGCTTACGCCCCCTATTGGTGCTCTGATGCTAATGCCTCTGCCCATAACCCCAGCTTTAGGCTGCGTTTACATTGCGCTTTAAAACACATTGGACAACTTTTTTTATTTTTAAATATACTTGCCGCCCCTGTGTCCACAGTGTCTATCGGTAAAAAAATCGGTTGGGAGAGGACGGTCATCAAAAGGAGGAGAATTACAGAATTTTCTTTTAGTTTGCCCTAAACATGTGCCCCTTTAGGGGTGTTCTGCTAAAGCCAAAAACTCTTTAGGGAAAGAGAAAATCGTTTCCAAGTACTGATGAGAATGAGTCCCCTGCGGGACACCAGCACTTAGAGATGAGCAAAATACAACAATTCGATCCAAACTTCATGAAAATTGTAATATGTCAAAAATACAAAGTTCCTGGCAATTCGTGGTAACAAAGTCTGGGAGGTCTGAGCCGGGACCAATCCCCTGGAGCTGTTTCGGCAATGACCGTGGTGCTTCATCCCTCTTGGAGCCCTGACTTGGCCTGGGCTGACCAGGCTGTGCCCTTTATGGAAGTCTGGGAGTGGGAAGACCTAATCCCCCACCACCACCATGGCCGAATCTGGGTTAGGGTTAAGGAGTATGGCTACTTTTTGAGAGCATCTTAGTTCTTGCAGAAATTATGGCAGCCATGGAATCTCCCGATTTCTCCTAATAATGCTCACAGAGTCCCATTACTCTCCCAAATTCCATGCTCAGGGACCTTACGTTTGAGGTCTCAAAAAAAAGAGTCCTGACTTGCCCTGGGGGATTCTAGGTCCTCCCAGACTTTCAGAAAGGCTCTTTTGGGAGACCTGGCCCGGCTACTCCCATTCCCAGGAACAGCACCACCTGGTGGATGCTATCTGCAGATCTGTCTCCACATGGAGGACATGGTCAGGACTCGGGGAGGGCAGCTACTTTTTGGGAACCTCTGTCTTTGCAGAAATTGCTTCGGGTCATGCTGAAAATGCATAGTGCTTCCATGACCTATGTTTTTGGACCGATTCAATAAAATTGAAAACAGTTTTTTGAGAAATCCACTCACCTCCACTTCTAGTCACCTGCAACTAATAAGTCCTGAAGCCCTTAGGGGGGCAAGGCAGGGGTATCAATAAGAAATGGAAATGTATTTAACCCTGTTCTGGCTTTGGGACTTATAACTCGGTGGTTGTGGGACCAGCTTTGGTCCATCAGTGGCCTTCCCACATCATGGACGTCACTTGTGACATGAGAGGAAGAGAGGAGACCACTGATTGGCCGAAGTGGATCCTGTGACTTTTGGCGGAGCAGTAAGGACCAGCACATTGAAAATACAACTTTTTGGCACCAATGTCCAAAAAACTTACATTGTTGGTTAAAGTAAGACAAAAAAAACAACCTCAGTTACTCATCAAAAATATACATAAAAAAAATTCACATGACGTGATATTTTCTGGCCCTTCTTGAACAATTTATCTTCTCTAAGGTTGTATAATCAGGGATGAGGGTAGGTCCTCTATCCAGGGGCCTCGTGGCCATGTGGCATGCTCTTTTTATGGTATATGGGACTATGGCAAGAATTAACATTAGCTCCTACGTACCATAAAGAAAGGCTTGGTTCAGACTTGCATCAGAGCAGACGGAAGATTTTCGTGGGAATCCTTATCTGGACAGCAGTCCACCGGTGGACTATCCTTCCATAGCAGTTATTGTTGGGCCTAGAAGGTAAAGGGGCCCCCAGGAATGTTCCCATAATGAAGCTACTAATGGACACCCTTGTTCTCTCCTTTGTTCTGCTCAGGTGATGCTTACAGTGCTGATCTGGAAGAAGAATTTGAGAACCAGCAAAGACTCACAAACAACCTGGTGTAGACCGGTTTACAGCCGCACCCGGTGCTCCGACAAGACGACAGAATCTAAGACGACGTTTACATGCGACATAAAAGGAGATTTCACCCTAAACCTGTATCAAAAATACTCCGACCATAAGATCTAGACTAAAAACTCCCCCCATGACAGGACTTGTCTGGAATCGAGGCAACTGAATGGGAGGACTGGGATGGACCTAGAAGAAGGACCAACCTCCTGAAGCAAGGACCCGACAATAATTATTTGCCATTTCTTAAACCGTAAATTATTCAAAAACATTTAACCAGAAACCGGAAGACGAGCAAATTGTTTCGCAAAAACTTAAGAAATAACTGACCCTTACTCTCCTTTGTAACAGTATAACTTCTACATAATAGCAACCAGGATGTAAGGGGTTTCGTACTTACCTTTCCCTACAGCCAAGCTCCTCCCAGATGAAAGTTTTTGAAAATCAAGATTGGAATTGGTGCATAATGGAATTTCATGAACTTAAAAATCTAATATTTATATATTTCCAGTCTTATTTTCTCATCCTCTGGGGGGGGGGTGCGATGACTGGAGACTCTCTTTAACCCTTAATGGTGCAGTCTACGTTTCTTATAACATTGTAGACAAAGAATCCACATGTATTCGGTGCTGCCCCATAAAACCTGCAGACAAAAGACTTTATATTCAATGGAACTTTTCACACAAACTGGAGAAATGTTTTTAGGAAAAGATTGAAGGAAACTGCATACGGAAAGGCATTGCCTCAGCCGCGATGAGCCTCACACACACTAATAAAGTTCCAGAAAAGTTCTGGTCTCTAGAAATTACTTTTCTATTGCACTTAAAGATAAGTTTTAAAGGAAAAGTGCATTTTGGAAAATAGACCTTTTTGTGACCGGTTTGTTCCCTCGCTACTAACGATCTGCGGCTAAGTGTGGAGTCATTCAAAATCCATCAAAATATTTTGGGGGATGGTTTACAAAGTGCACATTCCTGAGTTGCCTTCCTACTGATACTTAGATCTCTATACTGAGTATACATCCATAGTATATACTGTGTATACTGGAGTATATGCCGAGGCTCCTACTTTTACAACAAAGAACTGGGAAAACCTATTGACTCGAGTATAAGCCTAAGGTGGGAAATGCATTATTCACAGCTGCCACCCAGTATAAAGCTATTCAGCCCCTTGCCCTAGGATACAGCCAACCCCAGTTTGCCCAATTCATAAAAAAAATAAATACCTTTCCGGCGCCCCCCGCAGGTCTTCTCTTCCATCCCCTGGCAGCAGCAGGTCCGTGTGACGTCACAGGCTCATCAGAGTGTGTGCCGGCTGATATCGGAGCGGTGCACCACACGGACCTGCTGCTGCCAGACAGATGGAAGAGACGACCTGTGGGAGGCGTTGGAAAGGTGAGTATTGACTTGGACTCTAGTTTGAGTTTTTCAGCACATTTATTGTGATGAAAAAAAACTTGGCTTATACAAAAGTATATACGGTATACAGGAAATCTATAGCAGGAGTACTACTACTCCTTTCCTGTACATACCAACATAGCATAGTGCTGTGTCCGTACGCGCAGGATTGGAGCAGTGCTGTGTCCGTACGCGCAGGATTGGAGCAGTGCTGTGTCCGTACGCGCAGGATTGGAGCAGTGCTGTGTCCGTACGCGCAGGATTGGAGCAGTGCTGTGTCCGTACGCGCAGGATTGGAGCAGTGCTGTGTCCGTACGCGCAGGATTGGAGCAGTGCTGTGTCCGTACGCGCAGGATTGGAGCAGTGCTGTGTCCGTACGCGCAGGATTGGAGCAGTGCTGTGTCCGTACGCGCAGGATTGGAGCAGTGCTGTGTCCGTACGCGCAGGATTGGAGCAGTGCTGTGTCCGTACGCGCAGGATTGGAGCAGTGCTGTGTCCGTACGCGCAGGATAGGAGCAGTGCTGTGTCCGTACGCGCAGGATAGGAGCAGTGCTGTGTCCGTACGCGCAGGATTGGAGCAGTGCTGTGTCCGTACGCGCAGGATTGGAGCAGTGCTGTGTCCGTACGCGCAGGATTGGAGCAGTGCTGTGTCCGTACGCGCAGGATTGGAGCAGTGCTGTGTCCGTACGCGCAGGATTGGAGCAGTGCTGTGTCCGTACGCGCAGGATTGGAGCAGTGCTGTGTCCGTACGCGCAGGATTGGAGCAGTGCTGTGTCCGTACGCGCAGGATTGGAGCAGTGCTGTGTCCGTACGCGCAGGATAGGAGCAGTGCTGTGTCCGTACGCGCAGGATAGGAGCAGTGCTGTGTCCGTACGCGCAGGATTGGAGCAGTGCTGTGTCCGTACGCGCAGGATTGGAGCAGTGCTGTGTCCGTACGCGCAGGATTGGAGCAGTGCTGTGTCCGTACGCGCAGGATTGGAGCAGTGCTGTGTCCGTACGCGCAGGATTGGAGCAGTGCTGTGTCCGTACGCGCAGGATTGGAGCAGTGCTGTGTCCGTACGCGCAGGATTGGAGCAGTGCTGTGTCTGTATGCGCAGGATTGGAGCAGTACTGTGTCTGTACGCGCAGGATTGGAGCAGTGCTGTGTCCGTACGCGCAGGATTGGAGCAGTGCTGTGTCTGTACGCGCAGGATTGGAGCAGTGCTGTGTCTGTACGCGCAGGATTGGAGCAGTGCTGTGTCTGTACGCGCAGGATTGGAGCAGTGCTGTGTCTGTACACGCAGGATTGGAGCAGTGCTGTGTCTGTATACGCAGGATTGGAGCAGTGCTGTGTCTGTATGCGCAGGATTGGAGCAGTGCTGTGTCTGTATATGCAACATAGAAATAGGGTACCTATATATACAGGATAGGTGTAGTAGTACTGTGTCTGGATATAAAGATAGGAGTGGTAGTACTACTCCTCCTCCGTACCTGTATATATGAACACATTACAGTGCCCATATATGCAAGATAGGAGTAGTCAGGGCACCATATATACAGGATAGGAGTAGTAGTATTGTGCCTGTACATACAGTGTCTGGAGAGAGGACAAGAAGAAAGTATTTTATAGATAAATGAAATGGGTAAGGGGTGACGTTGTGCCGTCTATGGTTGTGCTAACAGTAGGCACAACACTGCTCCGAGCCTTAAACAGAGATCTTCTGTATTCAGTTGCCGCACTGGACTGGATGTTTTGTAGTAGACTTTCCAGACTTGGTCTATTCACATGGTGCGATCGGTTGGAATCAAAGGATGTTGAAGTTTTATTGATTTAAGGATCTTACAGACACAACGTGTTTCGGGGTGTGGTCCCCCTTTATCCAGTGTACGGTTGGGCACAGGCACATCTGACCCACTGCATCAGTTCTAACTTTACACTGGATAAAGGGGGGACTGCACCCCAAAATGCGGTGTCTGTAAGATCCTTAAATCAACAAAACTTCAACATCCTTTGATTACCGAGTGCGCCATTCGAATAGACCAAGTCTGCAAATTCTGTATATACAGATGGGAGTAGTAGTATTGTGTGTGTGTGTGTGTGTATGTATATATATATGCGGTCCCCTACTTAAGGACACCCGACTTACAGACAACCCATAGTTACAGACGGACCCCTCTGCCCAGTGTGACCTCTGGTGACCCCTCTGCCCAGTGTGACCCCTCTGCCCCCTGTGACCTCTGGTGACCCCTCTGCCCCCTGTGACCTCTGGTGACCCCTCTGCACACTGTGACCTCTGGTGACCCCTCTGCACACTGTGACCTCTGGTGACCTCTCTGGATGTTACTATAGTCCCAGACTGCAATGATCAGCTGTAAGGTGTCTGTAATGAGGTTTTATGGATAATCCTTGGTCCAATTACAGCAAAAATTTTGAAACTCCAATTGTCACTGGGGCAAAAGAAAAAAATTTGTCTAGAACTTCAATTATAAAATATACAGTTTCGACTTACATACAAATTCAACTTAAGAACAAACCTCCAGACCCTATCTTGTATGTAACCCGGGGACTGCCTGTATATATAATATGGTAGGAGGAGTAGACCTGTGGCCTGTACAGTGTAGTAAAGGATAGGGGAAGTATTACTGTGCCTGTATATACAGGATAGGAGTAGTCTTACTGTGGAGTACCCAAATACACAGGATAGGTGGAGTAGTACTGTGCTCAGTCCATATATACAGATAGGAGGAGTACTGTGCAGTGTCTATACACACATAAGAGTAATAGTTCAGTGCTGATATACACAGGATAGGAGTAGTAGTAACATGCTGTTCCCACATACCCAAAATAGGAGTAGTAGTACTGTGTCCATATACACAGCATAGGAATAGAAGTACTGTTAACAAATACAAGATAGGAGTAGTAGTACTGTGCTGTGCCCATATATACAGGATAGGAGTAGTAGTACTGTGCTGTGCCCATATATACAGGATAGGAGTAGTAGTACTGTGCTGTGCCCATACAGAAAGGACAGGAGTAGTAGTACTGTGCTGTTCCCACATACACAAGATAGGAGTAGTAGTACTGTGCTGTGCCCAAATATACAGGATAGGAGTAGTAGTACTGTGCTGTGCCCATATATACAGGATAAGAGTAGTAGCACTGTGCCGTGCCCATGTATGCAGGATAGGAGTAGCAGTACTGTGCCGTGCCCATGTATACAGGACAGGAGTAGCAGTACTGTGCCGTGCCCATGTATACAGGACAGGAGTAGCAGTACTGTGCTATGTCCTTATATACAGGATAGGAGTAGTAGTACTGTGCTGTGCCCATATATACAGGATAGGAGTAGTAGTACTGTGTTGTGCTCATATATACAGGAAAGAAGTAATAGTACTGTGTTGTGCTCATATATAAAGGAAAGAAGTAATAGTACTGTGTTGTGCTCATATATACAGGATAGGAGTAGTAGTACTGTGCTGTGCCCATATATACAGGATAGGAGTAGTAGTACTGTGTTGTGCTCATATATACAGGAAAGAAGTAATAGTACTGTGTTGTGCTCATATATACAGGATAGGAGTAGTAGTACTGTGCACATATATACAGGATAGGAGTAGTAGTACTGTGCTGTGCCCATATATACAGGATAGGAGTAGTAGTACTGTGCTGTGCTCATATATACAGGATAGGAGTAGTAGTACTGTGCTGTGTCCATATATACAGGATAGGAGTAGTAGTACTGTGCTGTGTCCATATGTACATGATAGGAGTAGTAGTACTGTGCTGTGTCCATATATACAGGATAGGAGTAGTAGTACTGTGCTGTGCCCATATATACAGGATAGGAGTAGTAGTACTGTGTTGTGCTCATATATACAGGAAAGAAGTAATAGTACTGTGTTGTGCTCATATATACAGGATAGGAGTAGTAGTACTGTGCACATATATACAGGATAGGAGTAGTAGTACTGTGCTGTGCCCATATATACAGGATAGGAGTAGTAGTACTGTGCTGTGCTCATATATACAGGATAGGAGTAGTAGTACTGTGCTGTGTCCATATATACAGGATAGGAGTAGTAGTACTGTGCTGTGTCCATATGTACATGATAGGAGTAGTAGTACTGTGCTGTGTCCATATATACAGGATAGGAGTAGTAGTACTGTGCTGTGCCCATATACACAGGATAGGAGTAGTAGTACTGTGCTGTGTCCATATACTGAATATAGTACTAAGCTGAGCCAATAGACAGGGTAGTAGTAGTAGTACTGTGCTGTGCCCATACATAAAGGTTGCACATCCCTGCCTTAGATGTAGGTGGTAGGTCCCTCTCTGATAAGTAATTGCTGCAGATAAAGTTCAAATACCATCAATAAGGAGAATGGGGAACTATAGGCAAGTCCCCTGATACCACATGGCACAGTGTGCATGCTGGACCCGTATCTGTCCACATTTATTGGACTTGCTGGAAGTAAAAGGAGCGCTGGTCAAGCACGGACCACATACTATTTGGCACAACCCCTTTAATTATGTCTGTGAGCCCCAATAAAGCAAAATAATATAGACTGCCCTTATTAGACTATCCCACCCTGGACGTAAGGGTAACACAATGACTTGTGTAATACAGGAGATTAAAAATGCAACAAATAAATTGGCAAAATGTAAAAGTTAATAAATAATTGAATAAATCATTACAATGTCTCTGTACCCCATAGAAAAACACAACTCCACCTACTAAAAACAAGTCCTCATAGAGCCACAATGACGGTGGCAAAATTACATTGTTGGTTCAATGTCGCACGTCTTTGACCTGAAAGTGTTAGGTTGTGTTTTTTTCCTCCCTCGGTGACACATTTTGCAGTCTTCCAGTTGTTCCCCAGTTATTACACGACCTCTTTACCAGGTTTAGATGACACTTTCATCCAACAAAACACGAGGACGGAGCTCGGAGCTTAGATAATTCCAAAAACGTTCCGTCGAAAGGTCCAAAAATTGCAGAAAATTATTTGTATTTGCCGAGGCCGTAATTTTCTTAAAACTTACTCCGAAATATTATTGATTGAAAAATAGAAGGGTCGGAGGCTCTGGGAGCCCGGCAGACGTCTCACTGGAGGGCGGCATCTAGTGCCGGGGGAGCGCCGACAGCTTCTTCAATCAAAAGTTTTTTTTTTTTTAGTAAAGAATTTGCTCATCAAGTCGACGCGACTCTCCACAATCTGATCCTGGCCTGTAATTTCCCACTAATACTGAAAAGCTGAGTTCGTTATTGCAATTCTCGCTCCCGAGAAGCAATCAGAAAGGAAGAATCCGGAATGTGCCCCCACCCCCCCACCCGGCTGAGATTTTTCCCTTGATGATACATCCTTAGAACCTTCTCCAATCAAACATGGATGGGCGACCAAGGATTAGTCCTCAGCTAGAGGAGAGCTCGTCTACATAACTAGCTAAGAGTTTACATCAAGTGATGCCTCATTGACAATTCAATTGATTGAGCCAATAAAAGAGGGGGACTTTCTAATTAGTAGGGGGTCCGACTCACATACAGAGTTTTTCTATTTAAAGGGGATGTCCCCTTCTCCCCACCTATCTGGTACCTACACTACTGAAACCTGGGGTATCTGATATTAGCGAATGTGATTGGCCGAGTGCCCCTGTGTTTTTAGGGGACAATTAGGAAGTGCACTGGGGACCAGGTCGGTGATCATTTTACTATCATTTTAGAAGACCGAGGACATCCTGTGAATAACCCATCAATGGGGTGGGGCCCTTCCATAAAAGAGGAATAACCTTTCGACCATGTCATAGGGGTCATCTTGTTTACAAAGCTCTGGTTTTCAATATTTAAAAAAAAACAACAACTTTTATGTATAGAAGCCCCCCCCCCCCCCAACGCAGAAGCGTAGAGGAGAGTAGCGGCTCTACCTACCTCTAAGGCAGCGTATACAAACACAGCAGGAGTATGGCCGAGGGCATGAGCTCTTAAAGGGGATGTCCAATGATTTGATGTTACCCAATATACACAGTATAGGGCAGTGGTGGTGAACCTATGGTACGGGTGTCAGAGGTTGCACTCAGAGCCCTCTCTGTGGGCACCCTTGCTGTCACCCTAAACGGTCCGAACGCCCAAACGCACTTTCGTCAGGTTTCCCGAATATTTAACTTTTTGCATCAAATTGCCCCGGGATTTTGGAGCACACGATCGGATTTTGGCGCATCGGCTTGCACGCAACAGAAATCGGGGAGCGGACAGTCTGACAACCCGACGGATTTGGACACACCACGGAATTTAAAAAAGGATTTGTGTGGCAAGATCAGCACTCACATGCACCGGGAAGAAGAAGGTGAACTCCGGTGGACCTCGGCGCAGCAGCGATACATGCAGGAATTTGGGAGCACAGACCTTAGTGAATCACGCTGGACCCGAATCCTCATCGGGCAACGCACCGCGGGTCCCTAGAAGGTTTGGGGAGGGGATAAACTTGATAGCCGGGGATCCAATGGCTACACCTCCACCACCAATTACCTGAACGGGGTCCCATTCCAACATAGGCCCCCCTCATGCCCCTCCACGCCCATTTGGCAAAGAGGTGGAAATAGAAGCAATTTCTGGTCATGTGCAAAGACTTGCAACTATTTCAGGGCTTGGACAGCAGAAAACTGGCGGAAGAGCCCTGATAAATCCCCCCCCGTTGTGTCCAGTTCTTAAAGGATTCAAAAAGGAAATGCTCCGCACCCTTAAACGTTGCAATCGGGGGGAAAACACTGCGTTTTATCCCTTTGTTCCTTTAAGCAGATTCTATAGATGAGGCTTCTAATGGGGGCAACGCTTCATATCTCACACCAGGACATGCGACAGATCTCTGCTGGTCTCAAATAAATTAGAAAGCAAATCGTTTGAGGAAGCCAAAAAGAAAAAAAAAAACGCTGCAAAGATGAGACGCCGAGAAGGAAACGGATATGAAAAAGTTGTCCGCTGCCCCCCCCCCCCCCCCAAATAAAATATTTACTGCGCGGTCTGTAGATAATGAGGCTCTTCCCTATGATACCACATAATTATCTCTAAAAACAAAGACAACGCGCCGAGTCCTGCTCGCCGCGCCACAGACCGCACGTATATATGTAATGTCACACAATCTCATTAGGAAACTTTATACAATGGAAACTTCTAAACAACAAGAAATACTTTGTTTACAGATAAATGAAGATAAGAAGGAGAAGGGGAAGAAGAAGAAGGTCTAAGGAGACAAACAACTCTTAAATCTGAAAAGGCAGATACTTATCCTGAAGAGGGGCTCAATGGCCAAGCTCAAGGCTCCTTTATACAACAAACCCTTAAAAAGAACCTGTCACCAGGAATAATGTCATTTTTAGCTGATGACAGGTCCCAATAGAATATGCTATGACGATTTGAAAAATGCCTTTGTCAGTATTCTGAACCATTTCAGTACATTATAAAACTTTATTTCACATTAACTGGCTCCCTGCCAGCAGAAGGTGGTGAGCCCTGGGGAACAGGAGGGTTGGCTTACTGCCTGTGTTTACCTGTGTCTCGGTCTCCTCATATATTATTCCTCTACTCGCACCACCCCCTTACACTTCTGCCTGATGCACACGACAAGAAGTGGGGAGGGAGCTGGATGAGTGTAGGAGAGAAGAAGAACGGATGTAGGAGACTGAGATAAAGGCACACATGCTGCTGCAGCTTATTCCCCCCCCCCAAAAAAAAAACAACAACAAAAAAAAAAAACTCACCACACGCTGCTGGCAGGAAGCCACGTAATGTGAAATAAAGTTTTATATAGCACTGAAATGATTCGGAATGCTGACAAAGGCATTTTTAAATTCAGCGTAGCATAGGTTATTGGAACCAGCCACTGGCTAAAAGTGACATTCCTGGTGACAAGTCCCCTTAGTCTTAAAAAGGTTTGTCCATGAAATAAAGTTCTCAAAATTCAATCCCCTCAAAACTTTTAACCTCTTACGTTACAATGTTACTCAGTGTTATTGGTGTTTTAGCTCCTATCACTCAATGATGATCAGTATAAGATTCCAGAGTGTTACCGGGCCTCTCTAAGCAGACACTTCATGATCCCTCTGTGCTATGAGATGCTGTGTGTTGACAATGTGCTTAGATTACCAGGGTACAGGGTTTATCTACACTTTCATTTAGCTTCTGAACATTAATGATAATTATCTTTATTTATATAGCACCATCAAATTCTGTAACGCTTTACAAATCAATGTCTTCTATATGTCAGATACTAGTACAGAGTCAGAGACATTTGAGGCATATAAGACACAATGACATTCTCAGCACTGCTACAGCTGCTGCTGTCTCCTCTGTAGCTGCTGCCAGACAAGAAGTGCCTGTGTCTGTTCTGCTCTCCAGCCCCTCCCCCCTGCATTACAAAGAAATCTGCCCGACCATAGTCAGATGTTTATGGTCGTATCCAGGGACAACCAAAATATAAACACCAGGACAGATAGAGACAGGTAGGACTTATATCTGTGAAATGCTGTATTTTTGTTAATAACAGTGAATTAGAGAATGTGATATTTTGTTATCCTGAGTTTATTTAAGGATCTTGTCTTTGTAGGAAAACCCCTTTAATGATATACATATTTATATGACCACACTATAGCCTCTAAAAGAAGCTGTTGAATAGATGTTTCTCCCGCACACTATTCCTTCTAGCCATAATACTGCGGATGGTATGTTCAAAGGTCATGCTAAAGACATCTGATGATTATTACGGGGTCCCAGGGTCCGGGCACCCCCCAAATACTGCTCTATGGATAGGACTTTTCTTACAGGATTTCCAACAGAAACTAAATAAGGCCCCATACACACTGACGTATATGCCGCAAGTCTACGGACGGGCGGGCATAAGTCAACCGGGATGGAGCGGAGGAGGGGTGATTCACGGCACACGACCCGTAACACGGGGAAAGATAGGACATGTCCGGAGTGGTACGGTGCCGTGCCACCATTGCCGTCTATGGGGGACGTTCATACGTCCCGCATACGTCCATGTGCATGAGGCCGAAGATTAAGGTCTGGAGAATTTGAAGGCCAAGTGACCACCTTGCGCTTTTTGTAATATTCCTCAAACTTACTTCTGGTCCATATTATGATAGGGATTGGACAGGCTAGATCCTACGAAATAAGCTTCTCCAGATGTAAGGGGTAGCTGAGATGTCCCCATGGAAGGATGGAGATGCAAAGACCATTGGCCAAATGACTATTAGGTCTTGATTTGGAAACCACTTTGTATTGGATCTTCTCTGATCGGGTTTAAAAGTGGTGGACATGATCTAGGTTACCCCTCTCTACCTTTCTCAACAGGACATATGGAATTATAGGCCACATCTTTAGGTGTTCTTTAACCATTGAAAGGCCAATTGACTAATCTGAGTGACATAAGAGACACCTCCTTGAAGCCTACATGCACTTGTGGGTCACATGGCCTGAGGTTCTGGTCCTGAGATGACCCCGTGGCGTTCTATTTGCTAAACGAGAAAGTTTTTTCTCTTGTAGACATCTGCAGTAGCTTTCTACCAGGTGCCACCTGCTGCGTAAAACCGAGAAAAGGGGGAGGTCACCCCGCAAACAACTCAACGTCTGACATTTTAAAATGTTGCTAAAAGCAAATAAATGAGAAGCAAAAAAATGCATTTCTGTTCCGTTATAAATAAGTCTACCTGTAGTTTAAGGTCTACAAATACCACAGAAAATTTTACAGAAAAAAAAAAAAAAAAACTTACAAGGAATAAAAACATAATTTATTATTCGCTCTTAGTACACTCCATCCACCGCGGGCGCAGGTATAGATATTTTGGCAGCAGAGACAAGTTGGTTTAGGCAGCTCTTCAATGGGGACTTAGTTACCGGGACCGGCCAATGAATGTCCTGGCAGGAAACCAGCCCGAAACGGGGGAAAGTCAACCGTTCCCCTGTCCGGGTTGTGGTCAACATTTCAAGTTTCCGCACATATTTGAGATAATCTTCATTCCTTAAATAGGGGAATGTTTCATGACACAGAGTTCCTTTACATAGAGGAGATATTTACACCTCAGTGGACAGGAATGCAAGGGGTGTTTTTCTTCTATGGTCGTCTCTAAAAACGCAGCCAAACGAGAACAAACTCATGTAAAAAGTACAATATTATTACAGCTCCCGCCCCAGTTTTCTCTAAAACCTGGAAATGAGTCGACATGAACACCTTGTACCCTACACATCCTGCTACGCGCCTCACCCCAGGAACACAACTTCCTATAATTTGACCAACAATTTTGACCATCGGTTGAGAACCGGAAAAATCGGTTTTGTCCGATAGTTTCTATAAGACAAAACAAAAACTTTGCCAGGTGGGTTGGAGCCGACCCAAATGAGACTTTAACACCCAAAAGTTAAAATTTTGGTAACTACATAAAAAGGTGCAGTTAGGCCTTAAGGGGAACCAGTAAATTAACACAAGCAAAATAAATACTTAATTAAAATTAAAAAAATCTATGATTAAAAGCTCTGCCCTTATCCCTAAATGGTTCCTTTTCCTGGATGCAATGTTAGGAAAATCAGTTTATAAACCTGTATGCAACTTAAGTAAGTCCAATGATTTTAATGGGGCCCTGCATATAAAAATTTAACTTGCATGCCCTGCCTTCTTGTTCCTAATTGACAGGTCTCACTTCTGGGACATGCTGCCATATGGAAGACCACCTGCTAATATTACACTACACACATATATAGCTCTGTTTACTTATTATTGGGAGTAGAAAAAGCTGAAGCAAATGTTTTACATCTACCCCATGTATGTATCTGATCACATGAAATCACAACTCCTCCAAAGAAAATGGGGAGAAATAGAAGCCCATTGAGGCTGCTGTGACTTCATGTGATCAGATACATACATGGGGTAGATGTTAAAGGGCTATTCCCATGAAGTCAAGATTCTTATATATACTGAGGATAACAAAATAACAGTCTTCAATTCACGGGTATTAACAAGAATACAGCATTTCAGAGATATAAGCCCAACCTGTCTCTAATACTGGTGTTTACAATTTTGGTTGCCCGACCGTAAATCTTCTGACTATGGTCAGGCAGAGAAGATTCTTCTCATGAATAGCTTCTCCTGTCTGCACACTGCAGTGCTCTCTGCCTCCTGCTCTCCCCTCCCCCGCATTTCAAGACCAGCAGCAATGTGCAGATACTTACTCTACAAGCTACAAAGTCTTTATAGCAGGGGAAGGAGTTGTAGCAGAGCTGACTCTATGTGTGTGTTATAGCTGAGATATAGCAGAGCTGGAGTGTTTCATTTTGTTTGAAATCCATCTCATGGATCTTCTCGCTCATCTCTGATCTGTCTCTGTCTCATATGTGTCAGATACTAGTAAACTGTTCAGAGCTAAATGAAAGTGTAAATAAACCCTGCACCTTAATCATCTAAGTACATTGTCAGCACACAGCATTTTGTAGCACAGAGGGATCATGAAGTGTCTACTAAAGTAAGGGGGTTAAAAATTATCTTCATTGTGTAAACATTAAATTTGAGAACTTTCTTTCATGGGCAACCCCTTTAATATTACTGGGTAAAGGACCTTAGATGACATCACCCTAGTCACATGATGTGAATTGCTGAATGGCAGGGGGGGATATGGCATGGGGAGCAGGGGATGGTGAGCTAAGGCAAAAAAGTTGCTTTTATGGGGATGTGAGGGAAATAATTTTGAAGCTAAAAGAAGGGTGGAATTTAGTTGGTAAAGATCTATAGGAACCTGTCACTAGCTGTATTTGTGAAAAATATGGTGACTGGTTCAGTTTAAAGGCCGGTGGCAGGGGTGACCGTACAGCCGGCTGAGGTGAGCTATAGAATGGCGCCCCCTATGCCCCATCCAGTTATATATTGCTATGCAGTGCCTGACATCAGGCGTGAAAAGACTTAAAGGGGTATTCTCCTCTCGTCAGGGCACTCACATTCAGTTTCATTAATCTGCCATATATAAACATTTCTTCAATTGGATGTTATTAAAAAAAAAAATGTTCCTGTGTGAAGAAAATTTCTCATAAATGTAGCCATGTTGTCCCTTAGAAACAAGACTGTGTCCTTGGATACGACCACCTCTGCTGGAGGGATTGTACAAAGACACAAATGATTTTTGTATATGAAATGTCCGGGAGTTACTGCAGGTCCCACAGCCGTCCTGTGGTAATGATCGCTGAATCCTGGTGGTCCGGCAGGGCTCAATAGCGCAAGTCTGGTCACTGCTGCCAGAGTGTGAGGTGGTCGTATCTGAGGAAGCCATCTGGTTTCTAAGGGACAACATGACTACATTTATAGGAAATTATCTTCACACAGGAACATTTTTTTTATTTACATCCAATTGAAGAAATGTTTACATATGGCAAATGAATTTAATTAAATGTAAATGCCCAGATGGGAAACCCCTTTAAGTGTCAGGTTTTGCTTTGTATCAGATAACTGCTCCCCTGATGCTGCCTCCCATCTGAGTGCAGGTGGTGCCGCCTGAGGCAAGAGTCTCGACTTACATCATGGCTGGTGCACCCCTGACTGGTGGTGAGGGATGTGTTCCCCAAGATGACTCCAAGAAAACAAACAGTTATAAAAGACAAATTTTGCCTTGAAGCCGAGGATTACACAATTATAATGTTGTCAGAACCGGTGATTCTTTAATGATTCTTTTACTAAAACCAGAAGTCCCCAATGGGTGAAACCCACATCTAACTCCGTGTAGATAGGATTGCTCTCTTGATCCATCACTTGGACCGCACATTCATACTATTGTCGCTGGGTTAAGTTAACAAAATGAACTCAAGGTTCTACAATACATTCTGATCAAATTGCATAAACCACAAATCGACACAAATCGTCACCTTGTTTTTGTGGGTCCCTAATAATAATAATAATAATCTTTATTTATATAGCGCCATCATATTCCGTAGCGCTTTACAAATCATAGGGGACAAATACAAATATAATAGAACATGACAGAGAACAAACATTCGTATGGAACAATAGGAGAAAGGGCCCTGATCACAAGAGCTTACAGTCTATGAGGAGGAGTGGGGAGACACAAGAGCTTACAGTCTATGAGGATGAGGGGGTGACACAAGAGCTTACAGTCTATGAGGATGAGGACACAAGAGCTTACAGTCTATGAGGATGAAGGGGACACAAGAGCTTACAGTCTATGAGGATGAGGGGGACACAAGAGCTTACAGTCTATGAGGATGAGGGAGTGACACAAGAGCTTACAGTCTATGAGGATGAGGGGGTGACACAAGAGCTTACAGTCTATGAGGATGAGAAGGTGACACAAGAGCTTACAGTCTATGAGGATGAGGAGGACACAAGAGCTTACAGTCTATGAGGATGAGGGGGTGGCACAAGAGCTTACAGTCTATGAGGATGAGGGGGAGACACAAGAGCTTACAGTCTATGAGGATGAGGAGGTGACACGAGCTTACAGTCTATGAGGATGAGGGGGGACACAAGAGCTTACAGTCTATGAGGATGAGGGGGGACACAAGAGCTTACAGTCTATGAGGATGAGGGGTGACACAAGAGCTTACAGTCTATGAGGATGAGGGGGGACACGAGAGCTTACAGTCTATGAGGATGAAGGGGACACAAGAGCTTACAGTCTATGAGGATGAGGGGGGACACAAGAGCTTACAGTCTATGAGGATGAGGGGTGACACAAGAGCTTACAGTCTATGAGGATGAGGGGGGACACAAGAGCTTACAGTCTATGAGGATGAGGGGGGACACAAGAGCTTACAGTCTATGAGGAGGAGGGGGGACACAAGAGCTTACAGTCTATGAGGATGAGGGGGACACAAGAGCTTACAGTCTATGAGGATGAGGGGGTGACACAAGAGCTTACAGTCTATGAGGATGAGGAGATGACACAAGAGCTTACAGTCTATGAGGATGAGGGTGACACAAGAGCTTACAGTCTATGAGGATGAGGGTGACACAAGAGCTTACAGTCTATGAGAATGAGGGGGACACAAGAGCTTACAGTCTATGAGGATGAGGGGGTGACACAAGAGCTTACAGTCTATGAGGATGAGGGGGTGACACAAGAGCTTACAGTCTATGAGGATGAGGGGGTGACACAAGAGCTTACAGTCTATGAGGATGAGGGGTGACACATGAGATTACAGTCTATGAGGATGAGGGGGTGACACAAGAGCTTACAGTCTATGAGGATGAGGGGGACACAAGAGCTTACAGTCTATGAGGATGAGGAGGACACAAGAGCTTACAGTCTATGAGGATGAGGGGGTGACACAAGAGCTTACAGTCTGAGGATGAGGGGAGGACACAAGAGCTTACAGTCTATGAGGATGAGGGGGGACACAAGAGCTTACAGTCTATGAGGATGAGGGGGGACACAAGAGCTTACAGTCTATGAGGATGAGGGGTGACACATGAGATTACAGTCTATGAGGATGAGGGGTGACACATGAGATTACAGTCTATGAGGATGAGGGGAGGACACAAGAGCTTACAGTCTATGAGGATGAGGGTGTGACACAAGAGCTTACAGTCTATGAGGATGAGGGGGAGACACGAGCTTACAGTCTATGAGGATGAGGGGTGACACATGAGATTACAGTCTATGAGGATGAGGGGGTGACACAAGAGCTTACAGTCTATGAGGATGAGGGTGTGACACAAGAGCTTACAGTCTATGAGGATGAGGGGGAGACACGAGCTTACAGTCTATGAGGATGAGGGGGTGACACAAGAGCTTACAGTCTATGAGGATGAGAGGTGACAAGAGCTTACAGTCTATGAGGATGAGGGGGGACACAAGAGCTTACAGTCTATGAGGATGAGGGGGTGACACAAGAGCTTACAGTCTATGAGGATGAGGGGGTGACACAAGAGCTTACAGTCTATGAGGATGAGGGGGACACAAGAGCTTACAGTCTATGAGGATGAGGAGGACACAAGAGCTTACAGTCTATGAGGATGAGGGGGAGACACAAGAGCTTACAGTCTATGAGGATGAGGGGGTGACACAAGAGCTTACAGTTTATGAGGATGAGGGGTGACACATGAGATTACAGTCTATGAGGATGAGGGGGTGACACAAGAGCTTACAGTCTATGAGGAGGAGGGGGGACACAAGAGCTTACAGTCTATGAGGATGAGGGGGACACAAGAGCTTACAGTCTATGAGGATGAGGGGGTGACACAAGAGCTTACAGTCTATGAGGATGAGGAGATGACACAAGAGCTTACAGTCTATGAGGATGAGGGGGACACAAGAGCTTACATTCTATGAGGATGAGGAGGACACAAGAGCTTACAGTCTATGAGGATGAGGGGGTGACACAAGAGCTTACAGTCTGAGGATGAGGGGGTGACACAAGAGCTTACAGTCTGAGGATGAGGGGGACACAAGAGCTTACAGTCTATGAGGATGAGGGGAGGACACAAGAGCTTACAGTCTATGAGGATGAGGGGGACACAAGAGCTTACAGTCTATGAGGATGAGGGGGACACAAGAGCTTACAGTCTATGAGGATGAGGGGGGACACAAGAGCTTACAGTCTATGAGGATGAGGGGGGACACATGAGATTACAGTCTATGAGGATGAGGGGTGACACATGAGATTACAGTCTATGAGGATGAGGGGAGGACACAAGAGCTTACAGTCTATGAGGATGAGCGTGTGACACAAGAGCTTACAGTCTATGAGGATGAGGGGGAGACACGAGCTTACAGTCTATGAGGATGAGGGGTGACACATGAGATTACAGTCTATGAGGATGAGGGGAGGACACAAGAGCTTACAGTCTATGAAGATGAGGGGGGACACAAGAGCTTACAGTCTATGAGGATGAGGGGTGACACATGAGATTACAGTCTATGAGGATGAGGGGAGGACACAAGAGCTTACAGTCTATGAGGATGAGGGGGAGACACGAGCTTACAGTCTATGAGGATGAGGGGATGACACATGAGATTACAGTCTATGAGGATGAGGGGGTGACACATGAGATTACAGTCTATGAGGATGAGGGGAGGACACAAGAGCTTACAGTCTATGAGGAGGAGGGGGTGACACAAGAGCTTACAGTCTATGAGGATGAGGGGGTGACACAAGAGCTTACAGTCTATGAGGATGAGAGGGACACAAGAGCTTACAGTCTATGAGGATGAGGGGGTGACACAAGAGCTTACAGTCTATGAGGATGAGGGGGTGACACACGAGCTTACAGTCTATGAGGATGAGGGGGTGACACAAGAGCTTACAGTCTATGAGGATGAGGGGGTGACACAAGAGCTTACAGTCTATGAGGATGAGGGGTGACACAAGAGCTTACAGTCTATGAGGATGAGGAGGTGACACAAGAGCTTACAGTCTATGAGGATGAGGGGGTGACACAAGAGCTTACAGTCTATGAGGATGAGGGGGTGACACAAGAGCTTACAGTCTATGAGGATGAGGGGGTGACACAAGAGCTTACAGTCTATGAGGATGAGGGGGTGACACAAGAGCTTACAGTCTATGAGGATGAGGGGTGACACATGAGATTACAGTCTATGAGGATGAGGGGGTGACACAAGAGCTTACAGTCTATGAGGAGAAGGGGTGACACAAGAGCTTACAGTCTATGAGGATGAGGGGGTGACACAAGATCTTACAGTCTATGAGGATGAGGGGGTGACACAAGAGCTTACAGTCTATGAGGATGAGGGAGGACACAAGAGCTTACAGTCTATGAGGATGAGGGGGTGACACAAGAGCTTACAGTCTATGAGGATGAGAGGTGACACAAGAGCTTACAGTCTATGAGGATGAGGGGGGTGACACAAGAGCTTACAGTCTATGAGGATGAGGGGGTGACACAAGAGCTTACAGTCTATGAGGATGAGAGGTGACACAAGAGCTTACAGTCTATGAGGATGAGGGGGGTGACACAAGAGCTTACAGTCTATGAGGATGAGGGGGTGACACAAGAGCTTACAGTCTATGATGATGAGGGGGTGACACAAGAGCTGATAGTCTATGAGGATGAGGGGAGGACACAAGAGCTTACAGTCTATGAGGATGAGGGGGTGACACAGGAGCTTACAGTCTATGAGGATGAGGAGGACACAAGATCTTACAGTCTATGAGGATGAGGTGGTGACACAAGAGCTTACAGTCTATGAGGATGAGGGGTGACACAAGAGCTTACAGTCTATGAGGATGAGGGAGTGACACAAGAGCTTACAGTCTATGAGGATGAGGGGTGACACAAGAGCTTACAGTCTATGAGGATGAGGGGGTGACACAAGAGCTTACAGTCTATGAGGATGAGGGGTGACACAAGAGCTTACAGTCTATGAGGATGAGGGGGTGACACAAGAGCTTACAGTCTATGAGGATGAGGGGTGACACAAGAGCTTACAGTCTATGAGGATGAGGGAGTGACACAAGAGCTTACAGTCTATGAGGAGTGACACAAGAGCTTACAGTCTATGAGGATGAGGGGGTGACACAAGAGCTTACAGTCTATGAGGATGAGGGGGTGACAAGAGCTTACAGTCTATGAGGATAAGGGGGTGACACAGGAGCTTACAGTCTATGAGGATGAGGGGGTGACACAAGAGCTTACAGTCTATGAGGATGAGGGGTGACACAAGAGCTTACAGTCTATGAGGATGAGGGAGTGACACAAGAGCTTACAGTCTATGAGGATGAGGGGGTGACACAAGAGCTTACAGTCTATGAGGATGAGGGGGTGACACAAGAGCTTACAGTCAATGAGGATGAGGGGGTGACACAAGAGCTTACAGTCAATGAGGATGAGGGGGGGACACAAGAGCTTACAGTCTATGAGGATGAGGGGTGACACAAGAGCTTACAGTCTATGAGGATGAGGGGGTGACACAAGAGCTTACAGTCTATAAGGATGAGGGGGAGACACAAGAGCTTACAGTCTATAAGGATGAGGGGGAGACACAAGAGCTTACAGTCTATGATGATGAGGGGGTGACACAAGAGCTTACAGTCTATGAGGATGAGGAGGGGACACAAGAGCTTACAGTCTATGAGGATGAGGGGGTGACACAAGAGCTTACAGTTTATGAGGAGGAGTGGGGAGACACAAGAGCTTACAGTCTATGAGGATGAGGGGGGGACACAAGAGCTTACAGTCTATGAGGATGAGGGGGTGACACAAGAGCTTACCGTCTATGAGGGGGTGACACAAGAGCTTACAGTTTATGAGGAGGAGTGGGGAGACACAAGAGCTTACAGTCTATGAGGATGAGGGGGTGACACAAGAGCTTACAGTCTGAGGATGAGGGGTGACACAAGAGCTTACAGTCTATGAGGATGAGGGGGGTGACACAAGAGCTTACAGTCTATGAGGATGAGGGGGGGACACAAGAGCTTACAGTCTATGAGGATGAGGGGGTGACACAAGAGCTTACCGTCTATGAGGGGGTGACACAAGAGCTTACAGTTTATGAGGAGGAGTGGGGAGACACAAGAGCTTACAGTCTATGAGGATGAGGGGGTGACACAAGAGCTTACAGTCTATGAGGATGAGGGGTGACACAAGAGCTTACAGTCTATGAGGATGAGGGGGGGGGCACAAGAGCTTACAGTCTATGAGGATGAGGGGGGGGCACAAGAGCTTACAGTCTATGAGGATGAGGGGGTGACACAAGAGCTTACAGTCTATGAGGATGAGGGGGTGACACAAGAGATTACAGTCTATGAGGATGAGGGGGTGACACAAGAGCTTGCAGTCTATGAGGATGAGGGGGTGACACAAGAGCTTACAGTCTATGAGGATGAGGGGAGACACAAGAGGTAAAAGAATATTTAATGGTCAAGCCATTCTTCTTAGGGAATAGAACAAAATATAATAAATGGAATTGCTGTCGCTTGAACCACTCAGCCGTCATCTTATATACCAGGTCCAGGGTGAATGGGACTGCAGAGAAGTCTGGTGCCTGTTGGTTGCTGGATAACAGATGGGAGGACGACACAGGACGGGTTAGTAGAGGAGTTAAAACTTCATGCAGTTAATGAGTGTTATAGGCTTGCCTAAAGAATTGGGTTTTAAGAGCACGTTTGAAACTTTGGAGGTTAGGTATTAGTCTGATAGTCCGGGGCAGAGCATTCCCCTACACAGCAATATATGGCGCCACCTCCAATGCAACACTGCACCAGCAGGGACCAAGGTCCAACAGACCCCAGCGTCCACACAGGCAGGCTAAGCCCCCATAGCTCTAGGCCCCCGCCAGCACCGCACCACAGAACCAGCGGACGCCGTGTGAACAAGTCTTGACTGCTCATCACTTCATAGTCTCAGAAACTGACGGAGGAGCAGGAAGGCACCACTATGTGGGCCAAATGGGGCGGACAGTACCAGAAAAAAAATATGGAGGAAGAACAAACATGTAGAGTAGGGATTCAATAGAACTAGATCACCATGAATTGGTTTGTGCAATTTGATCAAAATGTAACGAAGAACCTCAAATTAGAGATACCGTATTTTTCGGACTATAAGGCGCACCATCAATAAATGCCTGCTAAAACATCTAGGTTCATATATAAGGCGCACCTTATTACAAGGCCCACTGGACTATAAAGGCACACCTTCGTAATAATGTAGCCTAGAAACAAAAGATCAATGTATAATGTGTGAATGTGCGCCCAGACCAATCTCTATCCGAATGTTAGTGGATTAGATCACTACTGACAATAGATGATGTCACAGCTTATCTCCTCCCCCTCCCTGTACAATGACCTCTATATAGATAACACTGACCCATCATTACATCACTACTGACAATAGATGATGTCACAGCTTATCTCCTCCCCCTCCCTGTACAATGACCTCTATATAGATAACACTGACCCATCATTACATCACTACTGACAATAGATGATGTCACAGCTTATCTCCTTCCCCTCCTGTACAATGACCTCTATATAGATAACACTGACCCATCATTACATCACTACTGACAATAGATGATGTCACAGCTTATCTCCTCCCCTCCCTGTACAATGACCTCTATATAGATAACACCGACCCATCATTACATAACTACTGACAATAGATGATGTCACAGCTTATCCCCTCCCCCTCCCTGTACAATGACCTCTATATAGATAACACTGACCCATCATTACATCACTACTGACAATAGATGATGTCACAGCTTATCTCCTCCTCCTCCCTGTACAATGTCCTCTATATAGATAACACTGACCCATCATTACATCACTACTGACAATAGATGATGTCACAGCTTATCTCCTCCCCCTCCCTGTACAATGACCTCTATATAGATAACACTGACCCATCATTATATCACTACTGACAATAGATGATGTCACAGCTTATCTCCTCCCCCTCCCTGTACAATGACCTCTATATTGATAACACTGACCCATCATTACATCACTACTGACAATAGATGATGTCACAGCTTATCTCCTCCCCCTCCCTGTACAATGATCTCTATATAGATAACACTGACCAATCATTACATCACTACTGACAATAGATGATGTCACAGCTTATCTCCTCCCCTCCCTGTACAATGTCCTCTATAAAGATAACACTGACCCATCATTACATCACTACTGATAATAGATGATGTCACAGCTTATCTCCTCCCCCTCCCTGTACAATGACCTCTATATAGATAACACTGACCCATCATTACATCACTACTGATAATAGATGATGTCACAGCTTATCTCCTCCCCCTCCCTGTACAATGACCTCTATATAGATAACACTGACCCATCATTACATCACTACTGACAATAGATGACGTCACAGCTTATCCCCTCCTCCTCCTGTACAATGTCCTCTATATAGATAACACTGACCAATCATTACATCACTACTGACAATAGATGATGTCACAGCTTATCTCCTCCCCCCTCCCTGTACAATGACCTCTATATAGATAACACTGACCCATCATTACATCACTACTGACAATAGATGATGTCACAGCTTATCTCCTCCCCCTCCCTGTACAATGACCTCTATATAGATAACACTGACCCATTATTACATCACTACTGACAATAGATGATGTCACAGCTTATCTCCTCCCCCTCCCTGTACAATGACCTCTATATAGATAACACTGACCCATCATTACATCACTACTGACAATAGATGATGTCACAGCTTATCTCCTCCCCCTCCCTGTACAATGACCTCTATATAGATAACACTGACCCATCATTACATCACTACTGACAATAGATGATGTCATAGCTTATCCCCTCCTCCTCCTGTACAATGTCCTCTATATAGATAACACTGACCCATCATTACATCACTACTGACAATAGATGATGTCACAGCTTATCTCCTCCCCCCTCCCTGTACAATGGCCTCTATATAGATATCACTGACCCATCATTACATCACTACTGACAATAGATGATGTCACAGCTTATCTCCTCCTCCTCCCTGTACAATGACATCTATATAGATAACACTGACCCATCATTACATCACTACTGACAATAGATGATGTCACAGCTTATCTCCTCCCCCTCCCTGTACAATGACCTCTATATAGATAACACTGACCCATCATTACATCACTACTGATAATAGATGATGTCACAGCTTATCTCCTCCCCCTCCCTGTACAATGACCTCTATATAGATAACACTGACCCATCATTACATCACTACTGACAATAGATGACGTCACAGCTTATCCCCTCCCCCTCCCTGTACAATGACTTCTATATAGATAACACTGACCCATCATTACATCACTACTGACAATAGATGATGTCACAGCTTATCTCCTCCCCCCCTGTACAATGACCTCTATATAGATAACACTGACCCATCATTACATCACTACTGATAATAGATGATGTCACAGCTTATCTCCTCCCATCCCTGTACAATGACCTCTATATAGATAACACTGACCCATCATTACATCACTACTGACAATAGATGATGTCACAGCTTATCCCCTCCCCCTCCCAGTACAATGACCTCTATATAGATAACACTGACCCATCATTACATCACTACTGACAATAGATCATGTCACAGCTTATCTCCTCCCCCCCTGTACAATGACCTCTATATAGATAACACTGACCAATCATTACATCACTACTGACAATAGATGATGTCACAGCTTATCTCCTCCACTCCCTGTACAATGAACCTCTATATAGATAACACTGACCCATCATTACATCACTACTGACAATAGATGATGTCACAGCTTATCTCCTCCCCCTCCCTGTACAATGACCTCTATATAGATAACACTGACCCATCATTACATCACTACTGACAATAGATGATGTCACAGCTTATCCCCTCCCCCTCCCAGTACAATGACCTCTATATAGATAACACTGACCCATCATTACATCACTACTGACAATAGATCATGTCACAGCTTATCCCCTCCCCCTCCCTGTACAATGACCTCTATATAGATAACACTGACCCATCATTACATCACTACTGACAATACATGATGTCACAGCTTATCTCCTCCCCCTCCCTGTACAATGACCTCTATATAGATAACACTGACCCATCATTACATCACTACTGACAATAGATGATGTCACAGCTTATCTCCTCCCCTCCCTGTACAATGACCTCTATATAGATAACACTGACCCATCATTACATCACTACTGACAATAGATGATGTCACAGCTTATCTCCTCCCCCTCCCTGTACAATGACCTCTATATAGATAACACTGACCCATCATTACATCACTACTGACAATAGATGATGTCACAGCTTATCTCCTCCCCTCCCTGTACAATGACCTCTATATAGATAACACTGACCCATCATTACATCACTACTGACAATAGATGATGTCACAGCTTAACCATGGAGACACATAAGTCAGGTTAAATCATCAGGTGAAATTGGATATGAAGACCATTTTTCCCATGATCCATATTGTCCCCATTGTCCAGTCCCTTCCTCCTGTGTGTAAGTGCAGCTGCCGTCCTCTCCGCTGCAGATCTCTGCGGTGCATGAGGCAGGTGACGGCTCAGCTGGTTCTCAGAACGAGATAGAAAAGCAGATGGAAGTGTTTACCTTCAGAAATGAAAAGAAAAAATTTTTCTCTATAACAAACCATCACGTGAGCGACTCGGTGTGAAGTTATCAGGGAGCAGGCGACCTCCTCCTACTCACTGGGGGATTATTATGCCTGGAGGAAAATAGCAAAGTTACAGAAATTAACACAGTGTAACGTAGGAGTAGGGATTATGCATCGAATATTGTGTTTATTCTTTGAATGGAACAAAGTAATCCATCTGTCCGCAGCATGTTATAGAGCAGGAGGAGCTGAGCAGATTGTGCATAGTGTCCTATCTGCAGGCAGCATGTTATAGAGCAGGAGGAGCCGAGCAGATTGTACATAGTGTCCTATCTGCAGGCAGCATGTTATAGAGCAGGAGGAGCTGAGCAGATTGTACATAGTGTCCTATCTGCAGGCAGCATGTTATAGAGCAGTAGGAGCTGAGCATACTGTACGTAGTGTCCTATCTGCAGGCAGCATGTTATGGAGCAGGAGGAGCTGAGCAGATTGTACATAGTGTCCTATCTGCAGGCAGCATGTTATAGAGCAGGAGGAGCTGAGCAGATTGTCTCTTCTTAGAGAGACGGCTCTTCTGGCTCCTAAACGGCTCCCTTTAAACATAGAATAGGGAGCCACAGGTCAGTCAATCAACCCACACCGCTCCACTTTTAACCTGACAGTATGGGGGACAGCGTGTGGTGAGCTGGTTAGGGGCAGGGTTAAGTGAGCCATGGCTCACTGAGGGGAGCCGGCTCCTGTCGTCCATGAAGAGCCAGCTCGTTCACGAACAACACTAGAACAGAGTGTACATGGTGTTCTATCTCCAGGCAGCATGTTATAGAGCAGGGGGAGCTGAACGGATTATATATAGTGTCCTATTTTCAGGCAGCATGTTATAGAGCAGGAGGAGCTGAGCAGTTCACATGGAAAGGGAGAAGAGCTGAACTGATTTCTGCACATACGGGAGAGCATGCCCACTACACCCTCATTCCCCTTAATCTGCTGCCATTGTAAAAATGCAACAAAATAACAAAGTTGAAGTCTCTTGTAGGCAGAACATGGGTGAGGAGGCGATGGGGGAGGGTGTGACAGGCGAAGGTGTCACTCCATCCATCTGCACAGATCTCTGCTGCTCCGGGTGACATGATGTACAGGCGGGTGGGCGCGCGGCAATGACTAAATACAACAGAGAATCATTTTTCTGCCCTGTCAATTTCATATTCATCTGCTACAAAGTGAGAAGAAGTTTCCGCTTAACTTACTTCATTATAAGGGGCATCAATCATCCTCTCAGGGAGTCACGGCACGCTATATATAGATCTATTATTATGCTCATAATTGCAGAATTCAATATTTAAATAAAGATTTGTTTGTTAATATGAACCATGTTATCTGGTGTAATGAGGACATGATATCCAGCTCTGCTGCATCAATGCATGATGGGATGGGAACGTGTCCTGCGCTGGCGTTCACACTACACAGTAATGTCACAGGGGTGTAGTTATATGGATGGAAGCGAGTCGCGCGTGGATGGAGCAGATCACTACTAAATCTCTGCTGATCCCAGTGAGAACTGTGAAGCCATACGGCTGCATGGTTCTCTCTATACGGATTATATTGATCTATACAGGGAGGAAACGGCCAGAGCCACCGCAGATACAGATACGTACCTAACTGTCCTAGACCACAAAGGATATTAGCATTAACCCAATTACCACCCTCGTTACCAGGTATACCAACAGAAACCTCTGCATTGCTCTACATCACCAAGGATTATTACAGTAACCCCTACAATGCCCTAGACCAACAGTGGTGTTTATAATAATCTCCTTTACTGCTCTTGACCACCACTAGATACATTATCATTAAATCCCTCATTGCTCCAATCCCACCAGGATTTTTCCAATATTATCCATTTCACAGCCCTAGACCAACAACAATTCTTACAGTGCATCAAAGAGCTCGTCACAACAACCTATCACTAGATATAAAAGACAACTTGCTGGGGGTTGGACCCCGCAGATCAAGAGAAAGGAGGTGCTTTGTACCCCCAAATGAATAGGGGGTGTGCTAGCCGCACATACATCTCTATATCACTGACGGAGCTGAGCGCAGGACTTGGCTACTTCCGTCAGTACCATAGACCGTGTAGCGGCTGTGCACATGCTCACCATACTACTTCAATCATTTGGGGTACAATGGACCCCCGTTTTCTTGATCCATGGGAATCCCACTGCAGCCCCCCACCCCCACCGATTACCAAGTTATTCCCAATTTGTGGACAATTTTATACCTTTAACCATCAGTTATATAGACAATAAGGACACAAGGGATCTTGACATTAATCCCTTTCCACAAAAAACACCCCCTTCCCTGCCCTAGACCCCCACAGATGTAGATCATTTTCACAGTGTTAAAGGGGTTGTCCAGGATAGAGGTTAACTTACTGATCAGTGGGGGGGGATCTCAGTGATTGGATCACCATGGATCAGGGCAATGAGGTCCTTTGTACCCCAGATGAACAGAGCAGACAGTCGCCCATGTGTCTTGCTGCTGTATTCATCTCCACGACGCCCGTGAAGATAGCCAAGCGCCAACCTCTGCTATCTCCGTCACTTCCATACAGTGAATCGAGGGGCAGCGCGCATGTGCGACAAGCTGCTCCATTTTTTGGTGGTGCAAATGAACCCCATTTTCATGACCTGTGGGAGTCTCATCAGCGAGATCCCACCAATCAGTGAGGTTGTTGATAGGGGCTAACTTGTTGTGACTGGACAACCCCTTTAAACCACAATATGATTTGCCTAAATCAATGTTCCCATTATAATAAGCAGCGGTGAGGATATGTTACACTGTAACGCATTATACCGCTCATTCGCACTCACACAGAATATAAATACAATTGTAGCCTGATCCCTCATTTAACAAGCAGCTGATCTTTGGAGGAGCGGCTCCCTTTAGGCAGGGTTTTCTTTTAGGCTGACTGACACGCATTAATTATACTGGATATACCTTGGGAGAGAGAATTAACTTATGAAAGGAAGTCATTTTACACAGCGTCCTATCACATTGTGACGGATAAAGCTTTAAATGGAGAAAAAGAACAGAAAGGAAACCGGATCCGGGATTAATGGGCGACCAGGGCGAGAGTATTAATATCAAGACCTGCGGAGAGCGACACGGAATACACGGAGAGACGCCAATTATACGGTAACATCCGATAATGCACAAAAACACAACATAAACATAAAAACACTGACGTCTGGAGGACAAGGTTTGTAATTGGATGATCGTTTTGGAAAGTTGAATACATGCTGATTGAGGGTTTGACCACTGGGACCCCCACTGATGAAAATAATGGGGGTCCTATTAACCCAAATGACAGATAGAAACTGTCTACTGTCTAAGAGACTGTCAGATACAGGAGACAATGGCAAAGACAATACATGACCTGCGGCTCCATTTAGAGGACAGGACCCAATGCTCTCACAATTGGTGGGAAACCTCCATCAATCAACATCTTATTCCCAATTCTTTGGATAGGGGGCAATAAAGAAATGGAGTGGGGGGTCTACCCATTCAATAACTAAGCATAATTTTTTTTCTTTCTCCACAACCTTCCTTACTATTCTGTCCGTTAGGCTGCGGGAGGGTTGTTGTTTGTAAGACCAGAGTGCCAGAGTGCGCCGCCCCTTGCGGGGCCAGAGTGCAGAGGGCGCCGCCCCTTGCGGGGCCAGAGTGCAGAGGGCGCCGCCCCTTGCGGGGCCAGAGTGCAGAGGGCGCCGCCCCTTGCGGGGCCAGAGTGCAGAGGGCGCCGCCCCTTGCGGGGCCAGAGTGCAGAGGGCGCCGCCCCTTGCGGGGCCAGAGTGCAGAGGGCGCCGCCCCTTGCGGGGCCAGAGTGCAGAGGGCGCCGCCCCTTGCGGGGCTAGAGTGCAGAGGGCGCCGCCCCTTGCGGGGCCAGAGTGCAGAGGGCGCCGCCCCTTGCGGGGCCAGAGTGCAGAGGGCGCCGCCCCTTGCGGGGCCAGAGTGCAGAGGGCGCCGCCCCTTGCGGGGCCAGAGTGCAGAGGGCGCCGCCCCTTGCGGGGCTAGAGTGCAGAGGGCGCCGGCCCTTGCGATGCTAGAGTGCAGAGGGCACCGGCCCTTGCGGGGCTAGAGTGCAGAGGGCGCCGCCCCTTGCGGGGCTAGAGTGCAGAGGGTGCTATGGTAAGTATTGACCATGGCATCTTAAGTGTTAAAGAGCCCCATGTAGTATTGCAGCTCAGCCCTATTCACATGAAGACCACCCATGCACCTACCTCCCACTTCAGGCCCCTTACATCAGTGACTCCCTGCAGGACACACATACGGTAAGTCACATCCGTTTAATCTTAAGTTAAAAACACAAATACAAGGAAACATTCTTCAAAACTTACCGGAATACAAATTCTTAAAAAATAAATCCTGTATAACATTAAATGAAACGTCATTTATAAAAAAAAAACTAAAAACAATACAGAAAAAAAATAAAAAGATTCGTGAACCTGAACACCGGAGAATCTGCTATAAAAGATGGATGAGATCGCGCCTCCGGCAAAAATCTGAAACCTACAGATATGCATCTAATTGTCTGCAGGTCCGGGGCTGGAGGCAGGAGGGGGGGGGGGGGGGGGATACATTTGTCCCTTTATATTTCTGTCACTTTTGGAAAGGAGGTCACAGAATCTCAAAATCCAATTGGTGAGACCCAAAAATGAGGTCAGGGGATGCGCCCACCAGCCCCTATAGGGGTCCAGTATCAATATCACCCACAACCTGTGTACAGCTGTGTTGTGTTTTGAGAAGAAATTAGCCAATTTTTCTAATAACGGCCAATCCTTGTAACGCCATTGGTCACTTGCCGCATATCCAGCAGCTGAGGCCAATGATTGGAGGTGGACCCATGTTGTAGAGGTGAGGGACATAATCATTATTTATTTATTTTGTATTGTGTTGATAGTTTGTCTACAGACCTACATGTTTCCATGGTAACAGACTACAAACAAATCCTGTGTAGTCTGATTGTGCAGGTAAAGCAAACCCATCACCAGGAATGTCACTTTTAGCTGGTAACAGGTTCCGATAGCCTCTGCTATGCCAATTTAAAAAAATTCAGCATTCTGAATCATTTCAGTACTTTATAATAGTTTATTTTACATTATCTGGCTCCCTGCCAGCAGTGTGTGATGAGTCCTGGGGGAGTTTGTGTCAGTCTTCTCGCCACCACTCTCATCTAGGCGGGTGATGGTGAGGAGAAGAGGAAGAATTCATGTAAGTACAGGCACACACAGGCTGCTGCTGCCCCTCCTGCAGGACTCATCACAAGCTGCTGGCAGGGAGCCAGGTAATGTGAAAGAAACTTTTATAAAGTACTGAAATGATTTAGAATGCTGCCAAATGCATTTTTAAAATCAGCATAGCGGAGGCTATTGGGACCAGTCACCAACTAAAAATGACGTTCCTGGTGACAGGTTCTCTTTACACTTCGCAGAAGTAATGGACACACTGCACAAGGTTTGACTGCAGGGTCAGACTACACAAGATTTGTAGTCTGTTACTATGGAGACACACAAGTCAAAAGAAACAGCAAAGGAGAAAAAAAAAATTCCAGTTAAATTAATTGGACAAAAAAATACATTAGACAAAGAATTATATGGTTGATTTTGCTACATTTACAGTCAAAAAGCAACCGAACCCGTGGAAAAATAAAAAACGGGTCTGCGCTCTATGAAAGGGATGTGGGATAACCTGCATATAGAGTCATTCTTAAAGGGGTGCTCCCATTTCAGCAGATTCATGTTATTGTTTTCATTATAAAAAGTTATACAGTTTTCCAATTTCCTTTCTGACACTGAAGCTCCCACTAGAAGGAAGATACAAAGTGTACAAGGAGCCACTTCTAATAGGACTCCATACTGAGCTGCCGGCATTGCTCTTGGTCTTTCTTCAGACCTTTCTGGGGAACAAAAAACAAAAGTCAACTCCCAGAAGCCCTTTATAAAAAAAATAAACTAAAATTATATTATTCCTGTGCAGAGTTAAAAGGGCTCTCCCAGACTGGTGATATAGACGACTTACCAACAGCAACAGCATTAGATCGTAATATTAGATGAGAAAACAGTGTGAAAAAGCCCATTGAAAGGAAAGGTTCAGTAAGACATCACCTGTGTGACATCACATGACTAGGGATGTATAACGAGCCCTGCACCTGTGTGACATCACATGACTAGGGATGTATAACGAGCCGTGCACCTGTGTGACATCACATGACTAGGGATGTATAACGAGCCGTGCACCTGTGTGACATCACATGACTAGGGATGTATAACGAGCCGTGCACCTGTGTGACATCACATGACTAGGGATGTATAACGAGCCGTGCACCTGTGTGACATCACATGACTAGGGATGTATAACGAGCCGTGCACCTGTGTGACATCACATGACTAGGGATGTATAACGAGCCGTGCACCTGTGTGACATCACATGACTAGGGATGTATAACGAGCCGTGCACCTGTGTGACATCACATGACTAGGGATGTATAACGAGCCGTGCACCTGTGTGACATCACATGACTAGGGATGTATAACGAGCCGTGCACCTGTGTGACATCACATGACTAGGGATGTATAACGAGCCGTGCACCTGTGTGACATCACATGACTAGGGATGTATAACGAGCCGTGCACCTGTGTGACATCACATGACTAGGGATATATAACGAGCCGTGCACCTGTGTGACATCACATGACTAGGGATGTATAACGAGCCGTGCACCTGTGTGACATCACATGACCAGGAACCGTTGCACAGGAAGTAAACAATGACGTTTTCTAAAGAATGACAAGCAAGCAGAGATCTAGAAAACCATAAGGATTTGATACAGAATTGTAGAACTTCAATGATCAAATTATTTGTAAACGTGGACAACCCCTTTAAATATCGAGAAAATTTATGACATTACAAATCGCGGCAGGTCACTATGAGGCCGGCACAAAAACAGGTTGTCAATGGGTCAAGAATCCTTTAAAAATGTCTCCCTCAGAAGCACAGAAATATGAGAACATTATTAAACCCCCCCAAAAAATTAAAAGCAAAAATATTTTGTTTCCCAAAAACGGTAACATTCTTCCGGTGAGGTGGGAGGGGGTCCACATCCTCCACCTTCCAGCTCCGCTATGAAGTGTGGGACATGGTTTGGAGAATCATCTGTAAGACAAACCATTTAATTCTCATCGATGGGCGTCATCTCAGGCCAAAGTCCTCGCTGCCCCTCCATGGCGTCCCCCCTCCCCCGCCTTCACCTCCCCTCCCAGGCATCTTCTCGCTGCTTCGCTTCCAGGTGTCTTCTCTCTGTAAGATAAAATAACTTCATCAGATGTATCACATAGACCACCCAGGTCAACATCTGCAAAGAGTTTGTATGTTCTCTGTGTTTGTGTTGGTTTCCTCTGGGTCCTCCGGTTTCCTCCCACACTCCAAAACACACTGGTAGGTGATTAGATGCAGCGCTGCGTAATCTGTGTGCGCTATATAAATAATGGAATTATTATTATTAATTATTATTATTATTATAGGGTCCTAAACTTCCATCTATGAACCTTCTGCACCTTTCTGCCAGTGTAAACCATGGAGAATCGCTCCGGCTACTATGGGAACATCTAAGGATCTTGTATAGACGTCTGCAGAGAAGCGGAAGGTCTCCTCTAGTCTCTGTTATATTCCAGGACTTAGATACAGCGAGTCCTTCCTCCAGACGACTACAAAATCTCAGGACGCCCTTTTATCTCAGAAACTAAAGTTGTAAATGACAACTAGTAACGGGTGAGGGGTCCGTCATTTACTATATGTCCGGATCGTGGCCACCATCTTGGATCAAAGGAAGGTTTTCCCACCAGGTAGGTGGTCGTGTAGCAGATGAAAGAATAGAGTTGTCTCCGGAATCGGTCGCCACAATCAGATCTGATCTTCTAGGTCTGGATCGTAGCCGCCATATTGGATCAGGGTACGTTTTTCCAATGGGGAGGTGGTCAGGCTCTGGATGGTGTTACACGACCACCATCCCATGGGGAAAACTTACCTGTCATCATATATGGCGGCTTTCAAGATGGTGGCTCCTTGCCAGACATAAAATATGGGCCCCCTCGCCCTTAAAGGGCATCTAACACGAGGATAAAACACTGTATGCAAATGAGCCTGAGGGGCTCCAGTCTCCACTAACACCTATGGAGCCCCTCAGGCTCATTTGCATACAGTCCATTACACTGCTAGATGCCCTTTAAAAAGTTCGGAGTTGTTCTGCAGTTCACCCTGAAAGTATGACAGACATGAAAATGTAATTAATGGGGTTTCTTAAGACATATTCCTGGGAAGGGTCATTAGAAGAGGAATAGTCGCGGTGCGACACCCGGTGCCTCGGCCAATCATCTGTCATACTCTACAGTCAGGCAGGGGCCATACACTGCTGATGGAAATCCCCTGTAAATATTGGTTATTATTGGCTTCCTATAAAATGTGCAGTTCCTGGATCCCAATGATCAGTCTGTGTCCCAGGTAGTTGCGCCCCCTGGCTGTGGGTCTGTATATTACATGCTGTATACTTGTATATCCTGCTGCTGTCTCACAGCTCCCCCCCTGTCTCTATGAACGCTGCACTTAGACTAATATGGGATTCTGCTCACTGCACTTGTGAATAATTAACAGCTCCGATGTATCACGGTGACACTTCACTACATGTGTTGATATAATTGCTGCCGGGAACGTCTCTGCATCTCGCAAGTTGAGATATTCTTAAAAGGGGGTTGTAGCAACTTTTATTGTTGTCCTGTATCCACTTCAGTCCCGGTCTTGTTCTCACTAATAAGCGAGAGCGCTGGAAGTGGTCTCTTATCGCTATTACTCTCATAGACAGCGAATGACACTGCCAGAGATAACCGAGCGCTGTGTTCTGCAATTCCCTATGCTCCTTATGTACTGAACGCAGCGGCAGGACACATGCATGACATCCAACATCCCCTACGGAGCAGCTAATACACAGAGACTACTACAGAGAGCAAACAGCGCCATTCTTGGTGTAGTGGTCAGATTAGGTTACTGCGGATAAGCTACTATTCATTTGAAAGGGAGCCAAGCTGCAGTGACTCTGTTCGTACACTATACAGGGAATGGCACTGTCTACCTCTGGTTCCATTATCTGGGTATAAGGGGCTGATTACAGCGGAGCCGTAGGCGTGCTGCCCCCACGCCCCCACCCCCTCCCCCAATCTGAGGTCCTTAGTGCATCAGGGCTTGGATATCATCGAGCGCCGAGGTTACAATAGCAGCGACTCCGCACAATGCGACCCGGGGGAAGAAACTGGCAGCAACAAATGAATAATAAAACGCATTATGCTGTACAGCAATAACAACCCGCTACACGGGGTTCATGTCTCCATAGAAAATAAAAAAATAAAAACACACAAAAACAGAACTTTACAAAACACAAAATTCCTCCCGGGAAAAAAAAAACCTAACAAAAAAAAGCAATGTTTACTTTCCTCAGAAAACCCGAACTGTCAGGGTCTGCCGGTGTCTCCGCGCATGTGACAGTCACAATGACAAGTTCATAACAACTGCAAAGAGAATGAGGCCAAGCGCACAAAGCGTGCAGCGACTGCAGGAAGCGACATCAAAACAGCGCGCAGCGTATACACAGCACTATATGTATTCCATAGGTGCAGCGTATACACGTTACTATATGTAGTCCATAGGTGCAGTGTATACACGTTACTATATGTAGTCCATAGGTGCAGTGTATACACGTTACTATATATACTCCATATGTGCAGCGTATACACAGTACTATATGTATTCCATAGGTGCAGCGTATACACGTTACTATATATACTCCATAGGTGCAGCGACTGCAGGAAGCCAACATCAAAACAGCGCGCAGCGTATACACGTTACTATATGTATTCCATAGGTGCAGCCTATACATGTTACTATATGTATTCCATAGGTGCAGCGTATACACATTACTATATGTACTCCATAGGTGCAGCGTATACACGTTACTATATGTACTCCATAGGTGCAGCGTATACACGTTACTATATGTACTCAATAGGTGCAGCGTATACACGTTACTATATGTACTCCATAGGTGCAGCGTATACACGTTACTATATGTACTCCATAGGTGCAGTGTATACACGTTACTATATATACTCCATAGGTGCAGCGTAAACACATTACTATATGTATTCCATAGGTGCAGCGTATACACGTTACTATATATACTCCATAGGTGCAGCGACTGCAGGAAGCCAACATCAAAACAGCGCGCAGCGTATACACGTTACTATATGTATTCCATAGGTGCAGCCTATACATGTTACTATATATACTCCATAGGTGCAGCGTATACACGTTACTACATGTACTCCATAGGTGCAGCGTCCATGCTCGGTAATACCTGCTGATAGGATTTAACCTCTTAAAAGAAACCTACCATTCGATTTCATGCATTTTGAACCAAACATACATTGAGAATGCTGTAGCTACATCTTGTTCAATCCCTGAACTGAGTGGTTTTGCTAAAAAAAAAAAACAATGATAAAATTATGATAATAAGGCTCTGTCGCTCCTGTAGCTGATCTGGCTCTTCTCCTCTCACCCTAATTATGTGTTGTCCCTGACAGTCAGAAGTAATCAATCGCTGCACCATCCCCCAGCTGCTGTGTACGAGTCATCCAGTTCAGGTTGATTAGTCATGTCTGGAAAGTTCAGGCAGCTCTTTCATGCACAGAAGACTGCACCCAGCTTTTTTTAATATTTTTTTTTTTTTTTTTTTTTAGCAAAATCACTTGAATCAGGGATTAAACAAGATATGTTTCTGCATTAGTGCAGCTACAGCATTCTCAAGGAATGTTCAGTTCACAATGCATAAGAACAAATGATAGATTTCCTTTAATGTTAGTATTATTACAGGAATGTCTTATGACGCATCAGCTCCTGCTCTTCACCTCTTCATAATAAACCCCCCATTGTTTTAATGTCACCCCCGGCCCGATTGTGATTGTGAAATGTCACGATCCCGCTGGTGAGCCCTGCTCATCTCCAGCCGCTGGAGGAGGAGAGATAAGTAGGCGCACACATATGCAGCGAGAAGATTGGGCCACTTAATACAGTTTGACAGCGTCTGCAGCTGCTAACAACAAGACGCGGGCAGACGCCAGGCTCCGCACAATCTAATTGCTTCCTCTCACCTCTGGCTTCCTGCAGCTTCTTGCGCTCGGCCTCCCTCTCGGCTCGGCTCTGGGTACTCCGCACTCCCAAGGCGCTAATCACCAGTCTCCTTGCTAGAACCGCAGACGTTTCTGGACGGTCCTTCGCCGGCTGCAGAAAGTCTAAAGTCACACAAAACAAGGAGTAACATTGAAGGACAGAGTATCAGACAATAAGACCATACAGACATTGACAACGGCCCCCCCCGGAGGTCGGATCTTTACCCCCCCCCCCCCGCCACCTCCAATTTGTAACGCTTGTACTTGACCGATAAAGGACTGCTCTATCGCCGCGCAATTACTGTTACACTCCAGATAATTGCAGACGAGACGCGCGCCGGGTAATGTGTCGTTTAGGAATGATAATTACGGTTCCGCAGATAAAAATGAATGATAATTAGGTCAAACCCACAGCACAAAGGAATAATAAAGAGGATCAGACACATGGAAGTGGCTGATTTCCGGTAGGAAAGAAACATTAAGAGGTTTTTCAACTTCTGAAATAGTTTTACATGAAAGAGAAAGTCCCACGTTTAGAAGTTGTCCCCCAGTCAGGATAGGGGATGACAAGTTGATTGCTGCGGGTCCGACTGCTGGGAACACGAGTATGGGGATCCCGCTCTCACTAATGGGTGGAGTGACAGGACAGGCATGTGCCCTACCTCTTCATTCACCGACTATGGCTCAGTGGTTAGCACTACAGCCTTGCAGCACAGTGGCTCAGTGGTTAGAACTACAGCCTTGCAGCACAATGGCTCAGTGGTTAGAACTACAGCCTTGCAGCACAATGGCTCAGTGGTTAGCACTACAGCCTTGCAGCACAGTGGCTCAGTGGTTAGCACTACAGCCTTGCAGCACGGCGGCTCAGTGGTTAGCACTACAACCTTGTAGCACGGTGGCTCAGTGGTTAGCACTACAACCTTGTAGCATGGTGGCTCAGTGGTTAGCACTACAACCTTGCAGCGCTGGGGTCTCGAGTACAAGTCCCATCCAGGTCAACATCTGTAAAGAGTTGTATGGTCCTCCAGTTTCCTTCCACACTCCAAAACATACTGGTAGATGGATTAGATTGCGAGCCCTATTGGGACAGGGACTGCTTTGGCAAACTCTGTGCAGCGCTGTGTAATCTGTAAGCCCCGGGAACAGCCGAGCACAATGCGAAAATCCCATATAATAGATCCTGCCACTCCACCTGGGATCCCCAATGTCCAGTTTGCTGGGGGTCCCAGCAGTCGGACCATCATCAATCATCTTGTTATCTAAAACTGGGAATCTGACTACACCCAGTTTGTAGTCTATAACCATGGAAACATGGTTCCTATTGTATCAATATACTCATAACAGAAATTTTTTTGACTCGGCTGTACCAAGAAAAGAATAAATATACAGATCCAAGATTGTCTCCATGGTTTCAGACTACAAACAAACCGCTTGCTATATCTGTTTAGCAAAAGAACTGAAAACCAATTCTAAAAAACTGATTATTAGAGCTGTATACCCCAAAGAGAAATCTGCCTATATGGTAACAGCAAACAGTTACCCCTAAGGGAGATTAAGTTAGGGGAAATCTAAAAAAAAGCTCATCACTGGATGATCTGACTACAAGCGGTTTGTTTGTAGTCTGAAAGAATCTTGGATCTGTATACTCTAAACACATGGCGATTTTTTGACGGTTTTATTACTCTATCTATAATTTTAGCTACATCAATAAATTGCAAAAGCCGGTTATAAAACCAAATTAGGTTTTTAAAGATGACTAAAAACGGATTCAGATACTAAATTTACCACAATGCATTGCAATTAAGGAAGGAAACCTGCAGGATTGTGCAGTAGAAATCACAATGTAATACAATGTAACGTAGAGCAAAATACATTGTATCAACTTATTGGAATGTGAAAATTCTATTTTGGTTTAAAAAAAAAAAAGGTTTCCTCGTTCAAGCCCCTCCCCTCCACTTTCTAAACTTTTCTCAAGGGCTCCAGAGGCGGCAGCGATGTACATATTCTGCTGCTGACACTTCTGGGGGTCTGGGGGAGAGCGGTCCCCCGGCAGGGGACACAGTCAGGTCAAGATCACTGTAGCACGGAAACAAGTTTAGTTTTGAGAGAGAGATGAAGAGAGGTCACACGTGCCGATCCCCGCGAGGATTCCTGTTCATGCCAAGCCGCGATGTTTTCCTGGATGTAAAACGCTGCTAAAAGCCTGAACGGACTGTGACCGAACATCTCTATAATGTGCTAACCACCCCCCAGAGAAGACCCCCATTATATAATGTGCCAACCACCCCCCAGAGAAGACCCTCATTATATAATGTGATAACCACCCCCCAGAGAAGACCCTCATTATATAATGTGCTAACCACCCCCCAGAGAAGACCCTCATTATATAATGTGCTAACCACCCCCCAGAGAAGACCCTCATTATATAATGTGCCAACCACCCCCCAGAGAAGACCCCCATTATATAATGTGCCAACCACCCCCCAGAGAAGACCCCCATTATATAATGTGCTAACCACCCCCCAGTGAAGACCCTCATTATATAATGTGCCAACCACCCCCCCCAGAGAAGACCCTCATTATATAATGTGCTAACCCTCCCCCAGAGAAGACCCTCATTATATAATGTGCTAACCACCCCCCCCAGAGAAGACCCTCATTATATAATGTGCTAACCACCCCCCCCCAGAGAAGACCCTCATTATATAATGTGCTAACCACCCCCCCAGAGAAGACCCTCATTATATAATGTGCTAACCACCCCCCAGAGAAGACCCTCATTATATAATGTGCTAACCACCCCCCCCAGAGAAGACCCTCATTATATAATGTGCTAACCCCCCCCCCAGAGAAGACCCTCATTATATAATGTGATAACCCCCCCCAGAGAAGACCCTCATTATATAATGTGATAACCCCCCCCCAGAGAAGACCCTCATTATATAATGTGCCAACCAACCCCCAGAGAAGACCCTCATTATATAATGTGCTAACCACCCCCCAGAGAAGACCCTCATTATATAATGTGCTAACCCCCCCCCCAGAGAAGACCCTCATTATATAATGTGCTAACCCCTCCCCCAGAGAAGACCCTCACTATATAATGTGATAACCACCCCCCAGAGAAGACCCTCATTATATAATGTGCCAACCCCCCCCCAGAGAAGACCCTCATTATATAATGTGCTAACCACCCCCCAGAGAAGACCCTCATTATATAATGTGCTAACCCCTCCCCCAGAGAAGATCCTCATTATATAATGTGCCAACCACCCCCCAGTGAAGACCCTCATTATATAATGTGCTAACCCCCCCCCAGAGAAGACCCTCATTATATAATGTGCTAACCCCCCCCCCAGAGAAGACCCTCATTATATAATGTGCTAACCCCCCCCCAGAGAAGACCCTCATTATATAATGTGCTAACCCCTCCCCCAGAGAAGACCCTCATTATATAATGTGCTAACCACCCCCCAGAGAAGACCCTCATTATATAATGTGCCAACCACCCCCCAGAGAAGACCCTCATTATATAATGTGATAACCACCCCCCAGAGAAGACCCTCATTATATAATGTGCTAACCCCTCCCCCAGAGAAGACCCTCATTATATAATGTGCTATCCACCCCCCAGAGAAGACCCTCATTATATAATGTGCTAACCCCCCCCCCCAGAGAAGACCCTCATTATATAATGTGCCAACCACCCCCCAGAGAAGACCCTCATTATATAATGTGCTAACCACCCCCCAGAGAAGACCCTCATTATATAATGTGCTAACCCCCCCCCAGAGAAGACCCTCATTATATAATGTGCTATCCATCCCCCAGAGAAGACCCTCATTATATAATGTGCTAACCCCTCCCCCAGAGAAGACCCTCATTATATAATGTGATAACCACCCCCCAGAGAAGACCCTCATTATATAATGTGCCAACCACCCCCCAGAGAAGACCCTCATTATATAATGTGCTAACCCCCCCCCCAGAGAAGACCCTCATTATATAATGTGATAACCACCCCCCAGAGAAGACCCTCATTATATAATGTGATAACCCCCCCCCAGAGAAGACCCTCATTATATAATGTGATAACCACCCCCCAGAGAAGACCCTCATTATATAATGTGCTAACCACCCCCCAGAGAAGACCCTCATTATATAATGTGATAACCACCCCCCAGAGAAGACCCTCATTATATAATGTGCTAACCACCCCCCAGAGAAGACCCTCATTATATAATGTGCTAACCCCCCCCCCAGAGAAGACCCTCATTATATAATGTGCCAACCACCCCCCAGAGAAGACCCTCATTATATAATGTGCCAACCACCCCCCAGAGAAGACCCTCATTATATAATGTGCTAACCCCCCCCCAGAGAAGACCCTCATTATATAATGTGATAACCCTCCCCCCAGAGAAGACCCTCATTATATAATGTGCTAACCACCCCCCAGAGAAGACCCTCATTATATAATGTGCTAACCACCCCCCAGAGAAGACCCTCATTATATAATGTGCTAACCCCCCCCCCAGAGAAGACCCTCATTATATAATGTGCTATCCATCCCCCAGAGAAGACCCTCATTATATAATGTGCCAACCAACCCCCAGAGAAGACCCTCATTATATAATGTGCTAACCCCCCCCCAGAGAAGACCCTCATTATATAATGTGCCAACCCCCCCCCCCAGAGAAGACCCTCATTATATAATGTGCTAACCCCCCAGAGAAGACCCTCATTATATAATGTGCTAACCACCACCCCCCCAGAGAAGACCCTCATTATATAATGTGCTAACCCCCCCCCCCCAGAGAAGACCCTCATTATATAATGTGATAACCACCCCCCCAGAGAAGACCCTCATTATATGTGCTAACCTCCCCCCAGAGAAGACCCTCATTATATAATGTGATAACCACCCCCCAGAGAAGACCCTCATTATATAATGTGCTAACCTCCCCCCAGAGAAGACCCTCATTATATAATGTGATAACCACCCCCCAGAGAAGACCCTCATTATATAATGTGCTAACCACCCCCCAGAGAAGACCCTCATTATATGATGTGCTAACCTCCCCCCAGAGAAGACCCTCATTATATAATGTGATAACCACCCCCCAGAGAAGACCCTCATTATATAATGTGCTAACCTCCCCCCAGAGAAGACCCTCATTATATAATGTGATAACCACCCCCCAGAGAAGACCCTCATTATATAATGTGATAACCACCCCCCAGAGAAGACCCTCATTATATAATGTGCTAACCACCCCCCCCAGAGAAGACCCTCATTATATAATGTGCCAACCACCCCCCAGAGAAGACCCTCATTATATAATGTGCTAACCACCCCCCAGAGAAGACCCTCATTATATAATGTGCTAACCCCCCCCCAGAGAAGACCCTCATTATATAATGTGCTATCCATCCCCCAGAGAAGACCCTCATTATATAATGTGCTAACCCCTCCCCCAGAGAAGACCCTCATTATATAATGTGATAACCACCCCCCAGAGAAGACCCTCATTATATAATGTGCCAACCACCCCCCAGAGAAGACCCTCATTATATAATGTGCTAACCCCCCCCCCAGAGAAGACCCTCATTATATAATGTGATAACCACCCCCCAGAGAAGACCCTCATTATATAATGTGATAACCCCCCCCCCAGAGAAGACCCTCATTATATAATGTGATAACCACCCCCCAGAGAAGACCCTCATTATATAATGTGCTAACCTCCCCCCAGAGAAGACCCTCATTATATAATGTGCTAACCCCCCCCCCCCCCCAGAGAAGACCCTCATTATATAATGTGATAACCACCCCCCAGAGAAGACCCTCATTATATAATGTGATAACCACCCCCCAGAGAAGACCCTCATTATATAATGTGATAACCACCCCCCAGAGAAGACCCTCATTATATAATGTGCTAACCACCCCCCAGAGAAGACCCTCATTATATAATGTGCCAACCACCCCCCAGAGAAGACCCTCATTATATAATGTGCTAACCCCCCCCCAGAGAAGACCCTCATTATATAATGTGATAACCCTCCCCCCAGAGAAGACCCTCATTATATAATGTGCTAACCACCCCCCAGAGAAGACCCTCATTATATAATGTGCTAACCACCCCCCAGAGAAGACCCTCATTATATAATGTGCTAACCCCCCCCCCAGAGAAGACCCTCATTATATAATGTGCTATCCATCCCCCAGAGAAGACCCTCATTATATAATGTGCCAACCAACCCCCAGAGAAGACCCTCATTATATAATGTGCTAACCCCCCCCCAGAGAAGACCCTCATTATATAATGTGCCAACCCCCCCCCCAGAGAAGACCCTCATTATATAATGTGCTAACCCCCCAGAGAAGACCCTCATTATATAATGTGCTAACCCCCCCCCAGAGAAGACCCTCATTATATAATGTGCTAACCCCCCCCAGAGAAGACCCTCATTATATAATGTGCTAACCACCCCCCAGAGAAGACCCTCATTATATAATGTGATAACCCCCCCCCAGAGAAGACCCTCATTATATAATGTGATAACCCCCCCCCAGAGAAGACCCTCATTATATAATGTGCTAACCCCCCCCCCCCCCAGAGAAGACCCTCATTATATAATGTGATAACCACCCCCCCAGAGAAGACCCTCATTATATAATGTGCCAACCCCCCCCCCAGAGAAGACCCTCATTATATAATGTGCTAACCTCCCCCCAGAGAAGACCCTCATTATATAATGTGATAACCACCCCCCAGAGAAGACCCTCATTATATAATGTGCTAACCTCCCCCCAGAGAAGACCCTCATTATATAATGTGATAACCACCCCCCAGAGAAGACCCTCATTATATAATGTGCTAACCACCCCCCAGAGAAGACCCTCATTATATGATGTGGTATCAGAGGGGAGGTGCCCTGCTTGGCCAGCCCCTCCAACCTACCCCTCCCCATGTCCCATGCCTCTTCTCATCATGTGATGTGATCACAGGTCCTCTAGCCTCCTAACATTAGCAAACTGTACACCATACATGTATCTGATCACATGAAATCACAGCAGCCTCCGTAGACTACTACTCCTCCCCATCTTTCATGGATTTCTACTTCCCTCATCCTCCATGGAGGCGTGCTGTAACTTCATGTGATCAGATATACATGGGTAAGATGTTGCAGATGTGACAGGACCTTTGATGATGTCATCCTGGTCACATGACTTTAATTGCCCAATGATGTAACAGCAAAATATCATAGCCTTTCACTCAGGAACAAGGAGGCAGGGCAATGCAAGTAACTCATGGATAAAGCAGGACTCACCTTGGGCGAGTAGCATAAAAGTTTCCAAACTGATTTTTGCAACATTGCAGCCATGGAAAGGAACCATTTAGGGATAAGGGCAACGCTTTTTCATCATAGTTTTTAATTAAGTATTTATTTTGAGTGGGTTAATTTAAAGGGAACCTGTCACCAGGAGCCCCATTTTTAGCCCTCCCCCAGTCCCCACAGAGCATAGTACATACACTGCCAAAGTGTTTTTGTATAAAAAAAAATAGGTTTTACAGAAAAAAATATATGTTATATTGTACCTTTCATTAGCATGTGCTGTGTGACTAGGCAGTTGCCTATTGGGAGGGGCTGGAAAGGAGCAGTTCCCACCCACCCTTGGGAAACAGCTCCTCCATGTGACATTTTCAAATATATGAAAACACCCATCACTTGGCTTAGCGACGCCCCCTGCTCCTCTACAGCCAATCCCGAGTGAGGGGAGTTATTCATATATTTGAAAAAGTCACATGTTTCCCAAGGGTGGGGGGAACTGCTTCTTTCCAGCCCCTCCAAGTGGACGAATGCTAATGCAGATGCTAATGAAAGGTACAATATAACAGATCTTTTTTTCTGTAAAACCTATTTTTTATACAAAAACACTTTGGCAGTGTATGTACTATGCTCTGTGGGGGCAGGGGGAGAGCTAAAAATGGCTCTCCTGGTGACAGGTTCCCTTTAAAAGGAAAGTTCTTTTTAAATCTCTCTTAACTTTCATGCTGCTGAACTCCCTACAAGGTTGCGGCAGCTGCTAGAACAACCTATGAATAGGGGCTCTGCTGTATAGGAAAAAACTAAAGGGGCTGGAGAACTGATAAGTCCTTTATTCTCAGAAGTAAGTAGTTCTGTAAATAAACTCCCTCTCCTCCCCATACAGTAGCCTCAAGCTACAGGCTACAGCAAGCCAGTGTGCTCCCGTCTCACAACAGACAGCTCAGTTTGATATAGCAAGTCCTGCTATTCCCTTCCCTCAGCCACACCCCCTCTCCTACCCATCCCAGTACTATAACCTCCCTTTCTCATCCACACCCCCCGCCCATCTCAGTAGGATCCAAAAATCCTGCTACTCAACTCCCTTAGCTACACCCACTATCCCACCCATCTCACAACAGACAGCTCAGTATGATTCAGCAAGGGCTGTTACTTCCCTTCCTCATCCACACCAACTCTCTCACCCATCTCACAAGAGACAGTTCACTATGAAAGAGCAAAGTCCTTCTACCCTCCCCTCCCTTAGCCACACCCACTCTCCTGCCCATCTCACAACAGACAGTCTGATTTAAAAAGTCCCTCAGGCACACCCCCTCTTTCGAGTCACAACAGACAGCTCAATAAGATTTAGCAAGTACTGTTACTTCCCTTCCTCATTCACACCCACTCTCAGCCATCTCACAAGAGACAGCTCAGTATGAAAAAGCAAGTTCTGCTACTTCCTTCCCTCAGCCATACCCACTCTCCTGCTCATCTCACAACAGACAGCTCAGTCTGATATAGCAAGCCCTGCTACTCCCCTCCCTCAGCCACACCCACTCTCCTGCTCATCTCACAACAGACGGCTCAGTCTGATATAGCTAGCCCTGCTACTCCCCTCCCTCAGCCACACCCACTCTCCCGCTCATCTCACAACAGACAGCTCAGTCTGATATAGCAAGCCCTGCTACTCCCCTCCCTCAGCCACACCCACTCTCCTGCTCATATCACAACAGACAGCTCAGTCTGATATAGCAGGCCCTGCTACTCCACACCCTCAGCCACACCCACTCACCCGCTCATCTCACAACAGACAGCTCAGTCTGATATAGCAAGCCCTGCTACTCCCCTCCCTCAGCCACACCCACTCTCCTGCTCATATCACAACAGACAGCTCAGTCTGATATAGCAGGCCCTGCTACTCCACACCCTCAGCCACACCCACTCACCCGCTCATCTCACAACAGACGGCTCAGTCTGATATAGCAAGCCCTGCTACTCCCCTCCCTCAGCCACACCCACTCTCCCGCTCATCTCACAGCAGACAGCTCAGTCTGATATAGCAAGCCCTGCAGCTACCATCTCCAAGCCATGCCCCCTTTCCCTCTGCGTTACATACACTCACTGTAACCCAACCACACGGTGCGAGTGATGTTTCTGCTATACGCCAATGGTTCAAGGGTGAGATGTACCAACAGGACATTGAACGACACTTTCTTTTTTTTGCACCAAAATGACCAACGTCCTTTGGGTCTAGTAAAAGCTGTTGCTTTGTTGCCCAATGACCCAAATGGATTCAAGGCAATAGGACATATAGCTACTGCACTATTCCAGCCCTAGCCTGTGCACCCGGTGCTGACCCATCGATGGGTGGATGTGTTACGTGCCGGCCCTGCAGCCTTTAATGTGACCCCTCTGAGCACCTTTAATTTAGCGACTACTGGACTTTTAAAGGTGTTATTGAAGTCGCCAAGGTCATCGAGCCTCTGAGCAGCGTTAATGCAAACGAGAACTGCAATCCTGTCTGTATTGATTCCGCCCTTTATTAATAATGAATGGACCCTGTAAGGAGTGTAAATATATGTAAATATAGTAATATTTCCAATAAAGAAAAAAAACACTGTGAAAGCGAATATTTGGAGACGTGTCGGGTGATTATAAAGGGCCACGGTTTCAAGGGCGAACCAATGGTATCTGGTGCCAGAAGCAAAATATAAAATGCAGACTTCCCTGGACTCCCCCAGCAGGAGATGAAAAGGAAAGGTATATAATCTATAAGAGCTGCGGGGGTATGAGTCACAATGTCCATGCATCATTGATCGATTGCAATACCAGGTTCAGCATGGGTACAAGGGGGCGCTATCCATAGGAATTTTTATATACAGGCAGTCCCCTACTTAAGCATTCAGAGAGGTCACCAGGGGGCAGAGGGGTCCGTCTGTAAGTCGGGTGTCCTTAAGTAGGACACCCGACTTACAGACGGACCCCTCTGCCCCCTGGTGACCTCTCTGAATGCTTTACTATGGTCCCAAACCGTAATGATCAGCTGTAAGGTGTCCGTAAATTTCTCAATTAAATACAACTTTCTGGCAAAGTCTCTGACAGTAAAGAATCCTATAGAGGTAGAACCCATTTCCCCCATCTATTTCTATCGTACAACTAAAACTATAAAGTTCATCCTGTTAACCATTGCAACTTTCTGCCAGACTTCTTGCTCTTACTCTAAAGAACCCTTCTCTTAGAACTTCTCTTCCCAATTATAATCACAACTCTCTATGGTAGAAAGTCTTAAAGTTTCCTTGCTCTTACCGTAAAGAACCCTTCTGATCGTGTAGTAGAATTTCCACAATGTGATTCATCTTTTTCCTTCACAGTTTTTTTTCCTTGTACAGTAAAGAACCCTTCAGACATAGAAGCCATCATCTGTTTGTATTAGTATTGTTTGCTCCAATATTATACACCCACGCTGGGGTATTCACTTCTACGAAGCTCACATTCTATCACAACCTTACTGCTCTTACTATAAAGAACCCTTTCCATAGAATAGCACCATTTCCTCTACCAGGCTTAAAAATTCTCCGTTATTTTGAAAAGGTCACATCCAATAAATCATCACAACTTTCTCCGTAAAATAGTCTCAAAGTCTCTTTGCTCTTACAGTAAAGAACCCTTCTTATTAAACAACCCCTGCAGATACAAAGTTTTACTTCCAATATATTGTACTAACCATTAGTGGTTTGATTTTTCTTTTTTTTTCTTTTAATTCACATGCTATTATTCACCTAATGTTGTCAAAGTTGCTCAGCTTTTACAGAACCCGTCTCAGAGACAGTGTCCGTCCTCAATGTGCATAGGCATTGTAGTGTCATATAAAGCACAACCGCTTTGTGGGATTCATGCCCTTGGAGCTCACATCCAATTAACTAGAGACTGTGAGAAAGCTTTAATAAAGTCTTCTTGCTTTAAAGGAAATCTACCACCAGGATAAAGAATTGTAAACCAAGCGCACTGACATACTGGTGAGTGCCCCCTCTGGCAGGTTCAGCTTTTCTTTTAGCTTCTTAGGACCTTGTTTTTACAATAAAAAGGCTTCACAAAGTATGCCAATGAGCCTCCGGGGCTCCAGACTCCATAGATGTCGATGGAGCCCCGAAGGCTCATCTGCATAATTTTTAAAACCTCTTTTTCTTAAAAACAAAGGCATACGAAGCTACAAGAAGAGCAGCTTCTGCCGGAGGGGGGCACACACCAGTATGTCAGTGTGCTTGGTTTACAATCCTTCATCCTGGTGGTAGATTTCCTATAACAGTAAAGAACCCTTCTCAAAGAAACTATTTCCTCTACACGTTTTAGAATCTCTCAGCCTAATATAATTCAAACCTTTTGAAGCCTTTTTTTTCCAAACATCACATTTACCTAAACATCATAATCTCTGTGACCTTTGCTCTTACAGTAAAGAACCCTTCCTTTACAAATACCATGTTTCTCCCACGTGAAGTAGAATTTTTCTAAAATAATACAAAACCCTTGGGGCCTGGTCATGATTTTTCTTTTAAAATAAATGTCACACAATGATTCATTCAAACTTTCTTGCAGTCTTATAGTATCCCGGCTCTTACTGTAGAGAACCACGATTCCTCCACGTGTAGAGAAATTCTCAGCGTTGCGCTACAAATCTTCAAACAACATCAGTGATGACCGTCTGTTCACCTTGTATGGGATCAATCTACAATCCATCAGAGGCGCCTCCTCTTACCTGCACAGGAGCGGGCCTTGGCTCTGGATGCCCTGGTGGCTTGGGACAGTGGCCTCACCTTCACCATTGGGTTCTTACTGGACAGTGCGTCACGAGCTGAAGAAATAAGAACATTGTAACGTAACATCCACACATCATCCTGCAATGTTGATCTTGATCTGGAACATAATTTGACTGATCTCAGCTGGAAATTTCTTCTCGACTCTTTGGATCACTGACCATCTCCAGAAATCTAGAACCTGTCACCATATCTTAGGCTTCTCTTCTGGTGGCCCCCCGTCTATGGGGATCAGCAGACCCCTTGGCCATTAGATTGATGGATCAGCCACGACAATCTAATGGTACTCACTACCCCTCTGCATCACTGTATATACTAGTTACAATACACAAGGATGACCCTACCTGTGATCGGACTGGAGAACACCCCGAGAGCATGCGTATCGTCCACCCACTTGACATCGAAGCCTTTCTTTCTGCAACACAAAATGTACAGGTGTTCAAATGCACAAGTCACACAACAAGCTGCAAGCAGAAGCAAAATCTCAAAGCCACAGTTTACTAGAGGATACAGAATCAAGTCTAGCAATCCATACATGGCCAAGATATAGGAACACATAGGGGTGGTAGCAGGAAGGGGGGGGGGGGGCTGGAATACAAGATCATTGTAATAAACTTTGAGCACTTCAAATCCTTGTCAGTTTAAAAACCTCTGCTTGCTCACAGTGAATGGAATCCTTCATCTAGAAACCTAAAGCAGATACATTTCTAGGACTTCACCCAACTCTTTCAGTCTAGGAAATGCTGTGTGTGCTACAATGTATCAGAGCAGATACCGTATACGCTGGGAGCGCAGAAGGGTCAACTTGATACATTGTAGACGGGTCTAGAAGATTAGGATTTGGACACGGAGCACAAGATGATGTGCATTAGAGGAGGAAGCCCTACTGTATTCTAGAGCAAGGGGTCTTGTGCCCCTAAATAAAACGTAATGGAACTGTGGTCAGTGAACGGAGGAGACGCAGACAAGCTCGACCTGCGGCTCCATTAATCCGAAGAAGGGGGTGGGGCGAAACCTCCATAATGATGATCGTTGGGTGTCCCAGTAGTCACAATGTTATCTGCTATCATGTGGCAAACTTTGGACAGCCCCCTATAATTTGGCTCATAGTTTAAATTGTATCATGAGGATCTACACTTTTTGATATCTCCTATGAGCTCTGGGAAAGCTGGGTGATCGCTAACATGCCCACTACAGTGACCCAGCTATTCTAGGGTATTGAACAGCAATTCTGCCTAATCATGTAACCAGAAATGGAATTCAGTAGCCAAGAAAAGCCGGCGACTGCGCTAGAGCAGTGTGAGCTCCTGCATATAACGTGAACCAGGAGAGAGCAGGACCTACTGGTAGCTGGAGAAGGCGCGGAGTAGGTCCTCAGTCTTAAACTCTGCGGGGAAGTCATAGATCTCGATGACATGTGACAGCTCCGGATCATCCATATCCGGCTCCTTAGGATCATAGTCATAGTAGTTATATCTAGATTGCTTCCCGCCGTCTCCATCCCCCTCTCTTAAGGTCAGCTAGGAGGAAAGCCACAAAAACCAGCACATCAGCAGATAAGGTGCATCAAGAAAGGTGTAAATCACATAACCAACCTGAACCAAACCTTCTACCTCATCGAGCTTTAAAATTATGGCTGCCTGGAGCCACCACTACAGGGAGCTGCAGGACTGTTAAAATGGACTCATATTCCAGGACTGTAGTTTCTCGAAGTGCAATGCAGGCCTGACACTGCTGTGCTTTTAGCTGTACCACAATGCTGTAATACTCAACCAGAAGCCTGATACAGTTTTCAACTTTGAAGTAGCACAATGCAGAGATCTAAGAGCACAGCAGGGCGAACACCTCCAGGGAGAGAATCTACAATTCTGAAATATAAATTCACATTTCACAGTCCTGCTGCTACCAACAACATACACAAAGGTATGATTACACAGATCGATAGGGACAAAACCTAACGCTGGCTGGTCAAAACTTCTTCCAGATTTTATTTAACAAAGACAGAATTAAATGGATTTTCCGGTAGACGGGTTAAGACATGTCAGTGACAATGGGTCTAACCATTAGGAGCCCCATAATTTGCATCATCATTAGCAGTGCTCACAAAAGTCTGATCTAGACACTTCTAGAAGCTATACCCTTTCCAGAGTAATATCCCTATACTGCAGCCTACTTTTGTAGATGTATTCAGACAGCTCCATCTACTGGTGGCTTCAGGGAGCCAGAATTGCATTGCAGGGAGATTTGGAGCTCTGTATCAAGAAATACATAACACAACTGAATGCAATAAAGGGCAAAGCGAGTCGTTGCCATTTGCCCCACCCAAATATATAAGAGTTGAATAACACCCATAATTTTACCTCTTCCAAATGGTGAGGGTCAAGACAATCTCCATCATCAGTAAAGAGAGAATCCCAGCTCTCTTCCTCAGCCCCGCTGGCCTCGCTCTGTGGCACTTTCTCAGTGGTTCCCAAGTTTGTGGTGCCTTGTTCCTTCCCAGGGTGTGAACGCCCATCTGATACACAGTCCGTTCCGGTCAATGAACAGTCCAGGACTATCCCTCTGTTATGCTCGGCATTATCCGCCATTATGCAAGGCTCAGGGAGAGCGTCCATGCCCTTATAAGTGGGCACCTCCTCTGCAACTTCTGCCAAAGCAGGAGCCACGTCCTTTATGGCCTCTGGAATGGGATCTACCAACATCACCGCAGGTGAGGGCGATAGTTCTGCCAGTCGTAAGTCTGTATCTAAACTGTCCATATTGTGATTTACAATGGGTTCTATCGTCTCTATTGAGTCACCAATACCCTCCCGTCCAGCCACCAGCTCAACCGCATCCGTCTCCCCAAATCCATGAGGTCTACTTGGGCCCTCCATTAATAGAGAAGTATGCAAGCCATCTAACCCAGCCCCGATGTCCTCATGCGGACAACCACCATCGAGCCTTGCCGTGCAGACATCACCGCGCTCCTCCTCTGCTATAACAGCAGCGAGATCTAATTTTCTCTCTGTAATATTTTCTTGCTTTTCATGCGAGAGCGTGTTATCTGCATTGCTTTCCAAGACCGAGCCAGGTCCAGATGGGACTTTAGTAGTGTCACTTACACAGATTACCTCCGCACTATCTGTGCCGGGTAATAAGATGTTGCTCTGCTGTACGGTGGTGGCGTCTATATTCTCTGCTTTGCATTCCCAGCTGTTATCTACGGTATTAGATGGGAAACCTAAATTGTCCTGATTGCATACACGCGGCTCCGCGCTGCTGGATAACCTCGCTAAGTCTTCCTTCCCTTGTAAAGAGTCGGCAGGGTTCTCAGATTTCCGAGGCTGGGACTTTCTCTTGGTCTGTACTTTCCGTCTGGCCCTATCTTTTTCTGCCCACGTTTCCTCTCCCCCTTTTCTCCTGTGGTCGGACTGTTTTCTCGGACAATCTCCGGCAGTGGTGAGCCGGGCTAGTGAGGGTTCAGTCTGTTTCGGGGAGGTGGAATCAATGCGTGGAGCAGTCGAGCAGCTTTCACTTGAAGCCAATGTTGTTGTCTTCTCATCGATGCTCAAGCTATGAAAAGTTTCGCCAAACGAATCATTTGCTTCAGTTGCGACGCCACGGTCGATAGGCTCAGCCTTTGTAGTGGACGATCTTGAGAACCTAGAGTTTTGATGGTCTCCGCTCTCTAAACCAGTGGTACGATGGTTCTCCTTGGTGTTCCGGTATCGCTCCTGGATTGGGGTTTTGTTGGACGACGCCGAGGTTTGGACGGTGCCGACTCTTTCATTGTCTACCACGTTGCGTCGAGCCTTTGGCACATATAAAGCTTTATCGGGCCTCCGGTGTCGAGGTCGGTCTTGATCCATTGAATCCCCAGTGTCCTGAGATGATGATGATTCTGTATCTATTATGAAGGAAGGGAACACAAAGTAAGGAATGAGTAACTCAAAACACCTTACACTGCGCATGCTCAGTATGAAAATTATAGATCATCAAGAACGAGCAAAATGAGCTTCCACCAGTTATAAAAGAAGGCGAAGCAGGTCGTCATCTAAGAGAATCTCTCTACTTTCCAACTCTTTGTGTTCTTTCACAGGCATTTTCCATGAGGAGGGTGTCATGGGAAGCCTCCAACACATGGCATCCAAAAACACACATGGCACATCCTCTTATTTTATGTGACTGACACAATAACAATCTTACTTCGTAGTTAAAGGGACCCTGTCACCACATTTTCACACATTCAGCCAGTGACAGGTTCCCATAGAGCCTATTAACCGACACCCCTCTTTTAGCTAAAAATTGTTTCCCTTACATCCACATAAATCAACTTTATATTATTTTCCCTGGCATCAGACAAGGCTTGTCTTGCTTGACTGGCCCCTCCCATCTACTCCTCGTCATGTTTCAGCATGTTAAGTGACATCATCATAGGTCCTTTAGCCTCCTAACTGAACACCATGCTTACATCTGATCACATGAAATCACAGGAGCCTCCATGGACTTCTACTTCTCCCCATCCTCCATGGAGGGTGATGTGATTTCATGTGATCAGACACAGAAGTTGCAGATGTAACAAGAGCTTTGATGATTTCATCCTGGTCACATGACTTTAAGTGCCCAATGATGTAACAGAGCTCTCTACACAGCAGAATATCACAGCCTGTCAATCAGGAACAAGGAGGCGGGGCAATGCAAATACATTTTATTATGCAGGACTCACTTAGTGTAATGACTCACATCAGGTTAGTTACATTCAAGTTTAAAAACTGATTGTTGCAACATTGTAGCCATGGAACTATTTAGGGATAAGCGCAACGCTTCTTAAAGGACACCTGTCATCAGGTCTGTGTCACTTGTCCTGTCACTACTACCTGTTGGAGCAGCTCACAAGGATCCCATCCCAGCCTTTATCTAGTTATTTCATACATTATTCATTGTAAAATCATCTATTCTTTATTATGTAAATGAGGCTGGTCACATGGTCAGAGGCAGTGATGTCACCCCTGTTCCCCCTCCCCTCTCCTCCCCCTGCTCATGTCTGTGTGTAATGTATAGTAAAGCATTGCTAGTGTGTGTGCTGCATCTGCTGACATGCTGCATCCTCCCTAATACACAGAGACACAGACATCAGCTACACAAGTGCCTGACATGTTCTGCTATAACATGTGTGAGACACAGACATCAGCTACACAAGTACCTGACATGTTCTGCTATAACATGGCTTCCTGGAGCTGTTGCATCTCTCCTACACACACACAGGCTGCATGGGGGCGTGGCCACCAGCAAGCACATGGAGCAGCCATTACATGGAGCTGCTGTCAATCAAGCACTGAGGGTGTGGCTGTGCCTCCCACTCAAGAATAAGCTGGACAGCTTGAATATGCTAATGACTCACTGGACATTTCACAGGTCATTTGCATACAGCTTTAGGATCTCATTGCTTAGGGTTACAGGCATGTAGAGGGACAATGAAGGGATAGAGGCAATGCTCTCTAATGGCAGTTTATGGAAATATATTTAGATTAGGGGGGTTATTTTGCATGACGGGTTCTCTTTAATCATAGTTTTTAATGCCATTATTTCGGGTGGGTTAATTTGCATTAAAAGGTTCTCATTACCATAGCCTAGAGCCCAAGAGATGCTGGAGCAGGAGGGCTGGCAAGTCTTCCAGGGCTCCTCAGTTTTTGGGAGCTTCTCAAATATTCTAGTTCCGATCTCAACTTGATGCCTCCTCTTATTATTTTTACAGTATCGGTAACGGAGGCGCATTTGGTATTTTTAGGGCCCCTCGCTTCACTCTCCAGCCCATTGCTCCCTGCTCGGCCATTGCTGTAAGATGTATTGGAGTCTTAAGGATGGGGCCCCCTGTTCTATGGGCCCCGAGCTATTGCAAGGGTTGAATTCTGGGTAAGTCCCTGACAGCAGAGAGTTTGACCCTTTCCAGCAATATCTGTAAGTGTCTGTTGCCTACTATGGCGACTATTGTACAATACAGAGTCTTAGTATCACAGGACGGGGATGTAACAAGCCCTGGCATTAGCATTCCCCTGCTCCCTACTGTCTGACAACTCATCAGCGCTGATCGGTCTCGCACTCTGGATTTCCATTGTCACCTTTCTCCAGATCTCAGCTTCTTGTTTCAGAGGTTGACAACGTGTCCTGATCTCCTGTGCAGAACAATCCACAAGTGAAAGCTCTTGTCCACGAAACACATATTGGAAAAGATTAAAGGGAACCTGTCACCAGGAATGTCATTTTTAGCTGACAGGTGACAGGTTCCTATAGCTTGTGCTCTGCCGATTTTCAAAATGCCTTTGTCAGCATTTTGAATCATTTCAGTAGTTCATAAAACTTTATTTCACGTTACCTGGCTCCTTGCCAGCAATGTGAGGCGAGTCCCAGGGGCGTAGCTCCAGCCTGTGTCTCCTCCTCACCATTCCCCTGGATGATAGTAATGAGAAGTCCGATTCTTCTTAGTGAGCTGGATCATTAGGCTCTGCTCACTAAGAAGAGCCGGCTTTTCTGGCTCCCTATTAAATATATAATAGGGAGCCTCTGGCCAGTCAGTCACCGCACTCCACTTTTTTTTTTTTTAACTGTAAATTTTTATTGAAAGATTTTTTTTTTTTTTTTGTAATAACATAGATTAAAACACAGTATAAAACAGCGGGTAATGCATGCATTGCTTGATAAGTCATACATTTTTCTGCATTTACAGTGTACAAAGCAGTGAATAAGAGGTATATGCACATTCAAGTAAAAGAGCTTTCGGGTGGAAGACATGCTTATAGTGCGATACAATGTAAATCTGCCTTTACCCCTTAAACTAAATAAAGCTGTAGCCTTATACCAATAATGCCAATAAGCCTCCAATATTCCCTTAATTGCAATAATGCTACAACACCCGCATCAAAGGATGAGTAACCGGGATAGCACACTAGACAAGACACACCACACACACTAGGTAAGGTAGGATCTGTGATGGGGAGGGGGGGGGGGGGGGAGAGCCGCATTATTAGTGATTCAAAGGTGATGTATCATTCACACCCGGGGAGGACCCACCGCATTTACAAATCATTGAGTACACAAAAGGAGTTCCAAGGTTCCCATACCTTCTGGTAGGCGTCAATTGTATTATTGAGGGAGGCCGTTAGTTTTTCTAGGGAGCACATCTCTTTCAATCGAGCGAATAGTTCGGATTCTGCCGGGGGCGTACTCCTCTTCCATGCCCTTGCTATCAAGCATTTGGAAGCTGTGCAGAGACTTAAGAAGAAACTAGAAAGATGTTTTCTCAGATTGCGTGGGGGGACATTGAGAAGATACTGCATAGGGTCTAACGGGACGGCATCACCAAACAGCTCCCCAGTGAGAGCTTCTATTCGTCGCCAGAATGGGATTATAATTGGGCATGTCCAAAAGATATGGAACAATGTGCCTACCTCAGTCTGACACCTCCAACAGGCATCCGGAACCATTGGATTCAGCCTATGTAGCAGCGCTGGGGTATGGTACCAGTGCATTAGTACCTTGTACTGAGATTCTTTGTAAGTGGTACAAATGGACGACTTGGCTGTTCTGCTCCATATAATTTGCCAAGTCTCTATCGAGATCTTTTTGTTGAGATACCCCTCCCATTTTGTCATATATTTATGTGTTAGCGGGGCATCACCTGGTGGGGTGCATAATATTTGATATATTCTAGAGATCGTCCCTTTTACTGATCGCACTCCACTTTTAACCTGATTTTATTGTGTTAAAGGAGGTGTGGTGAGCCGATTAGGGGTGGGGTTAAGTGAGGTATCGGCACACTGAAGGGAGCCAACTCCCATCTTACACACAAAAGAGCCGGCTTGTTCATGGATGACCCATCACTACTGGATGAGTGTGGAGGAGAAAAAACTGACTGACGCAGGTACACACAGGCACCCTCCATGTGCCATGTCCTGAATACTAGTGAGCATACCCCCCCCATGTGACATGTCCTGAATACTAGTGAGCATACCCCCCCCCATGTGCCATGTCCTGAATACTAGTGAGCATACCCCCCCCCATGTGCCATGTCCTGAATACTAGTGAGCATACCCCCCCCATGTGACATGTCCTGAATACTAGTGAGCATACCCCCCCCCATGTGCCATGTCCTGAATACTAGTGAGCATACCCCCCCCCATGTGCCATGTCCTGAATACTAGTGAGCATACCCCCCCCATGTGACATGTCCTGAATACTAGTGAGCATACCCCCCCCCCATGTGCCATGTCCTGAATACTAGTGAGCATACCCCCCCCCCATGTGCCATGTCCTGAATACTAGTGAGCATACCCCCCCCCCATGTGCCATGTCCTGAATACTAGTGAGCATACCCCCCATGTGACATGTCCTGAATACTAGTGAGCATACCCCCCATGTGACATGTCCTGAATACTAGTGAGCATACCCCCCATGTGACATGTCCTGAATACTAGTGAGCATACCCCCCATGTGACATGTCCTGAATACTAGTGAGCATACCCCCCATGTGCCATGTCCTGAATACTAGTGAGCATACCCCCCATGTGACATGTCCTGAATACTAGTGAGCATACCCCCCATGTGACATGTCCTGAATACTAGTGAGCATACCCCCCATGTGACATGTCCTGAATACTAGTGAGCATACCCCCCAATGTGACATGTCCTGAACACTAGTGAGCATACCCCCCAATGTGACATGTCCTGAACACTAGTGAGCATACCCCCCATGTGACATGTCCTGAATACTAGTGAGCATACCCCCCATGTGACATGTCCTGAATACTAGTGAGCATACCCCCCATGTGACATGTCCTGAATACTAGAGAGTATACCCCCCATGTGACATGTCCTGAATACTAGAGAGCATACCCCCCATGTCCTGAATACTAGAGAGCATACCCTCCATGTGACATCTCCTGAATACTAGTGAGCATACCCTCCATGTGACATCTCCTGAATACTAGTGAGCATACCCTCCATGTGACATCTCCTGAATACTAGTGAGCATACCCTCCATGTGACATCTCCTGAATACTAGTGAGCATACCCTCCATGTGACATCTCCTGAATACTAGTGAGCATACCCTCCATGTGACATCTCCTGAATACTAGTGAGCATACCCTCCATGTGACATCTCCTGAATACTAGTGAGCATACCCTCCATGTGACATCTCCTGAATACTAGTGAGCATACCCTCCATGTGACATCTCCTGAATACTAGTGAGCATACCCTCCATGTGACATCTCCTGAATACTAGTGAGCATACCCTCCATGTGACATCTCCTGAATACTAGTGAGCATACCCTCCATGTGACATCTCCTGAATACTAGTGAGCATACCCTCCATGTGACATCTCCTGAATACTAGTGAGCATACCCTCCATGTGACATCTCCTGAATACTAGTGAGCATACCCTCCATGTGACATCTCCTGAATACTAGTGAGCATACCCTCCATGTGACATCTCCTGAATACTAGTGAGCATACCCTCCATGTGACATCTCCTGAATACTAGTGAGCATACCCTCCATGTGACATCTCCTGAATACTAGTGAGCATACCCTCCATGTGACATCTCCTGAATACTAGTGAGCATACCCTCCATGTGACATCTCCTGAATACTAGTGAGCATACCCCCCATGCCCTGAATACTAGTGAGCATACCCCCCATGTGACATCTCCTGAATACTAGTGAGCATACCCCCCATGTGACATCTCCTGAATACTAGTGAGCATACCCTCCATGTGCCATATCCTGAATACTAGTGAGCATACCCCCCATGTGACATGTCCTGAATACTAGAGAGCATACCCCCCATGTGACATCTCCTGAATACTAGAGAGCATACCCCCCATGTGCCATGTCCTGAATACTAGAGAGCATACCCTCCATGTGACATGTCCTGAATACTAGTGGGCATAACCCCCATGTGACATGTCCTGAATACTAGAGAGCATACCCTCCATGTGACATGTCCTGAATACTAGTGGGCATAACCCCCATGTGACATGTCCTGAATACTAGAGAGCATACCCCCATGTGCCATCTCCTGAATACTAGAGAGCATACCCTCCATGTGACATGTCCTGAATACTAGTGAGCATACCCCCCATGTGACATGTCCTGAATACTAGAGAGCATACCCCCCATGTGACATGTCCTGAATACTAGTGGGCATAACCCCAATGTGACATGTCCTGAATACTAGTGAGCATACCCCCCATGTCCTGAATACTAGTGAGCATACCCCCCATGTGACATGTCCTGAATACTAGTGAGCATACCCCCCATGTGATATGTCCTGAATACTAGTGAGCATACCCTCCATGTGACATCTCCTGAATACTAGTGAGCATACCCCCCATGTGACATGTCCTGAATACTAGTGAGCATACCCCCCATGTGACATGTCCTGAATACTAGTGAGCATACCCTCCATGTGACATCTCCTGAATACTAGTGAGCATACCCCCCATGTGACATGTCCTGAATACTAGTGAGCATACCCCCCATGTGACATGTCCTGAATACTAGTGAGCATACCCTCCATGTGACATCTCCTGAATACTAGTGAGCATACCCCCCATGTGAGCGGCTCTGGAGTCTGTACAGTCCTTGCCTGTAACCTTGGTTCTGTACAGACAGGCGGTGGAGTCTGTCGGGAGCCGCTATCCTCGGACGTGCCGTATAGAGGGAGAGTAATAAACCTGCATTCTGGAGAACATAAAACGCCATGCTAAATAAAGCGGCGCCGTGATGTAGTTGGCACTGCGGCGGTACGGTGCTCGCCACCTGGACTGGACGGGTAATGAGGCGAAGGCAGCGCCGGAGACTCCTTCACCTCGTCTGTATGTGATAAAATAACCGGCAGAAGCAATATATAAGAGTCACGGACATCAGCACAGGAACCGCGGTATAACGGACTGGACCAGACAACATCTGCACAGATAAACTGAAAGACTCCGCAGAGGGAACAGCCAGCCAATCACAGCGCTGGGCTGCACTCGCCCACCTGGGCCACTATGCAGAGGGGGAGCTGTGCTTCTCTATCGCCAAATGCTCCCATCAGTCTCAGGGGAAGGGAATCTCTCCGCAGTTCTGACTATGCAGCCCAGGAGAGATGTGGAATCATAACACTGTGGGTGGTGTTAGTAGCAGCAGGACTGTGATATGTGGATTCATATTCCAGGATTGAAGCTTCTCCAAGTACACTGAGGGCGTGGCCTCAGACTGCTGTGCTCTCTGCAGTCAGTGTTGTCCATGGGGAGATGTGTAATCAGATCTTGTATATGTATATGTTGTTAGTAGCAGCAGTACTGTGAAAAGCTACAATACAGGAATATAGATTGATATTTCACAGTCCTGCTGCTACAACATACAACAACATACACAGAGATATGATTACACAGCACCTCAGGGACAATATAGAACACTAACTGCAGAGAGTAAAGAATACAGCAGTGTGAGGACATGCCCCCCCAGTACACTTGGAAAAGCTAAGACCCTGAAACAGATTGATAGTTCAATATGTACTGGGGGATGTGTCCTCACACAGCTGTGCTCTGTGATCTCTGCAGCCAGTGAAAGGTATGGTCACTGGAGGACACCGTGGGGGTGTCCTCACACTGCTGTGCTCTCAGCTCCATTGCCATAATATACTATCGCCTGAAATGTCATGCCGGCGATACCCCGCATGCCGGCAGCACGGCGATACCCCGCATGCCGGCAGCACGGCGATACCCCGCATGCCGGCAGCACGGCGATACCCCGCATGCCGGCAGCACGGCGATACCCCGCATGCCGGCAGCACGGCGATACCCCGCATGCCGGCAGCACGGCGATACCCCGCATGCCGGCAGCACGGCGATACCCCGCATGCCGGCAGCACGGCGATACCCCGCATGCCGGCAGCACGGCGATACCCCGCATGCCGGCAGCACGGCGATACCCCGCATGCCGGCAGCACGGCGATACCCCGTATCCCGACACCACAGGGATATACCGTATCCCGACATCACAGCGATACACCGTATCCCGACACCACAGGGATACACCGTATCCTGACATCACAGCGATACACCGTATCCCGACACCACAGGGATATACCGTATCCCGACATCACAGCGATACACCGTATCCCGACATCACAGCGATATACCGTATCCTGACCTCACAGTGATATACCGTATCCTGACCTCACAGTGATATACCGTATCCTGACATCACAGCGATATACCATATCCTGACATCACAGCGATATACCGTATCCTGACATCACAGCGATATACCGTATCCTGACATCACAGTGATATACCGTATCCTGACATCACAGTGATATACCGTATCCTGACCTCACAGTGATATACCGTATCCTGACCTCACAGTGATATACCGTATCCTGACATCACAGTGATACACCGTATCCTGACATCACAGTGATATACCGTATCCCGACATCACAGTGATATACCGTATCCTGACATCACAGTGATATACCGTATCCTGACATCACAGTGATATACTGTATCCTGACATCACAGTGATATACCGTATCCTGACATCACAGTGATATACCGTATCCTGACGTGACATTATATACAGTGAATACTAATCGGCGCTGCAGATGTTTATTTCTAGAAAGCCGCGCAGATTATCCTAGTAATTATTTCATCCCCAGACCAGGACACGGCGGCAGATCCTATCTGCAGAGAATAATCTACGCCTAATAGATTTTACCTATGTAATTAGCAGAGTTATAATGAGACTACACAAGTCAGCCAAGACATCGATCTCCCTCCCGGCACACGGAATACTAATTCCGAACACAACATTCACCGCCATGGAGGCCGTCACATGCTCATACACTGCACAAGACATAGGCCGGGAGTATAACCACCATCATAGCATCTCCAGCCGCATCCACAAGACACTATCTGGGAAGCTGGAGGATACGGGCCATCCCCAACCTAAAGGGGTATTCCTCCCATGAAGACAAGATTCCTAAATATACTCAGGATAACAAAATAACACATTCTCTAATTCACAGATATAAGTCCATCCTGTCTATCAGTCCCGCTGTACACAATTTTGGTCGTCTCTGGACACGGCCATAAATCTTCTGAGAATGGTCGGATTCTTCTCATGAATAGCTTCATCTGTCTGCACGCTGCAGCGCTCTCTGCCTCCTGCCCCTCTCCTCGGCATTACAAGACCAGCTCAGACACAGGCACTTCCTGCCAGCAAGCAGCAGGGTGCAGAGACTTACTCTACAAACAACAGACAGATAAGATCTTTATCCGAGAGGGCGGCATATAGCAGTGCTGACACTGTATGTTATAGCTGAGTTAGCAGAGCTGAGAGTGTCATTGTGTGTTGTATGAATCTCATCATCTCTCATCTCTAATGAGAGAGGTCTACCTTCTCGTGTGTCAGATACTAGTAGAATGTTCAGAAGCTAAATGAAAGTGTAGATAAACCCTGCAATTTGATAATCTAAGCACATTGTCAGCACACAGCATCTCATAGCACACAGGAATCATGAAGTGTCTGCTCAGAGAGTCCCCACTCACACTCTGGAATATTACACTGACCACCACTAAGAGATAGGAGCTAAAACTGCAATAAAACTGAGTAAAATTGTAAAGTAAAGGGTTAACAATGGCCTCCTTTCTCCTAAAAATCAACTTGACATATAACGAGCCGTGCGCCTGTGTGACATCACATGACCAGGGATATAATGAGTCGTGCACCTGTGTGACATCACATGATCAGGGATATAATGAGCCGTGCACCTGTGTGACATCACATGACCAGGGATATAACGAGCTGTGCACCTGTGTGACATCACATGACCAGGGATATAACGAGCCGTGCACCTGTGTGACATCACATGACCAAGGATATAACGAGCCGTGCACCTGTGTGACATCACATGACCAGGGATATAACAAGCCGTGCACCTGTGTGACATCACATGACCAGAGATATAATGAGGCGTGCACCTGTGTGACATCACATGACCAGGGATATAACGAGCCGTGCACCTGTGTGACATCACGTGACCAGGGATATAACGAGCCGTGCACCTGTGTGACATCACATGATCAGGGAGATAACGAGCCGTGCACCTGTGTGACATCACATGACCAGGGAGATAACGAGCCGTGCACCTGTGTGACATCACATGACCAGGGATATAATGAGCCGTACACCTGTGTGACATCACATGACCAGGGATATAACGAGCCATGCACCTGTGTGACATCACATGACCAGGGATATAACGAGTCGTGCACCTATGTGACATCACATGACCAGGGATATAACGAGCCATGCACCTGTGTGACATCACATGACCAATGATATAACGAGCCGTGCACCTGTGTGACATCACATGACCAGGGATTGGAGTTTATCCACAAGAAGTAAACAATGGAGCTTCCTATAAAATGACAGCAAGCAGAGATGTAGAAAACTGCGAGGAATTACTACAGAAAGTACATGGGAAAATGTTATAACTTTTCATCACACACGCAAGACTAAGGCTATATTCACACTGCCGTTGCCCGCACGTACCGTACCGTAGCGGGCAACGGCAGTGTACGGGGAGAGGAGGAGGAGGTGAGCGCAGCTCACCCCCGCCCCTCTCCATAGCAACCTATGGCGCACAGCGCCGTATTACGGGAAAAGATAGGACAGGTCCTATCTTTTTCCCGGGTACGGAACGGTACGGTGCCGCACGTGTGCCCATAGAAGTGTATGGGGGACGTATATCGGCCGTATATACGTCCCCCATACATTAGTGTGAATGTAGCCTAAGGAGGCTGGATGTCTCCTGAAGCCCCCCATTACGAATATTGTACAGAGGCACCCAAGCCTGCACCCATCAGACAATTATAGATTGTATAGGTGCCAGTTGTAAATATACAAAACATATCTTTATTGTAAAGACAGAGAAAAGGTCACCATAAAAGCCAAGAAAAAGAAATGACTAGTAGCTATAAAAAAAATATTCACTACATGAAGGAACGAAGGATCAGATGACATCATAGAAGCCTCTGCCACACAATGCAGATGACATCATAGAAGCCTCTGCCACACAATGCAGATGACATCATAGAAGCCTCTGCCACACAATGCAGATGACATCATAGAAGCCTCTGCCACACAATGCAGATGACATCATAGAAGCCTCTGCCACACAATGCAGATGACATCATAGAAGCCTCTGCCACACAATGCAGATGACATCATAGAAGCCTCTGCCACACAATGCAGATGACATCATGGAAGCCTCTGCCACACAATGCAGATGACATCATGGAAGCCTCTGCCACACAATGCAGATGACATCATAGAAGCCTCTGCCACACAATGCAGATGACATCATGGAAGCCTCTGCCACACAATGCAGATGACATCATGGAAGCCTCTGCCACACAATGCAGATGACATCATAGAAGCCTCTGCCACACAATGCAGATGACATCATAGAAGCCTCTGCCACACAATGCAGATGACATCATAGAAGCCTCTGCCACACAATGCAGATGACATCATAGAAGCCTCTGCCACACAATGCAGATGACATCATAGAAGCCTCTGCCACACAATGCAGATGACATCATAGAAGCCTCTGCCACACAATGCAGATGACATCATAGAAGCCTCTGCCACACAATGCAGATGACATCATAGAAGCCTCTGCCACACAATGCAGATGACATCATAGAAGCCTCTGCCACACAATGCAGATGACATCATGGAAGCCTCTGCCACACAATGCAGATGACATCATAGAAGCCTCTGCCACACAATGCAGATGACATCATAGAAGCCTCTGCCACACAATGCAGATGACATCATAGAAGCCTCTGCCACACAATGCAGATGACATCATAGAAGCCTCTGCCACACAATGCAGATGACATCATGGAAGCCTCTGCCACACAATGCAGATGACATCATAGAAGCCTCTGCCACACAATGCAGATGACATCATAGAAGCCTCTGCCACACAATGCAGATGACATCATAGAAGCCTCTGCCACACAATGCAGATGACATCATGGAAGCCTCTGCCACACAATGCAGATGACATCATAGAAGCCTCTGCCACACAATGCAGATGACATCACAACCGGTGCAGCGCATCCCGGAACAGGAACACAATGAGTCACTTGAGGGCCACATCTTGATGAGGACAGGGCCACATGAGTAGCTCTGGGCAGCCTCAGAGCTAATGCCTTGTCATTAAGGGTTTATGTAGCCCCAGATGCTTTATGTAAGTGTCCTGTCCTCGGGGGACTGTGTGACCCCATGTGCTTTATGTCTGTGTCTTGTCCTTGGGGGACTGTGTGTTCCCATGTGCTTTATGTCTGTGTCTTGTCCTCGGGGGACTGTGTGGTCCCATGTGCTTTATGTCTGTGTCTTGTCCTCGGGGGACTGTGTGGCCCCATGTGCTTTATGTCCGTGTCTTGTCCTCGGGGGACTGTGTGGCCCCAGATTCTTTATGTCTGTGTCTTGTCCTCGGGGGACTGTGTGGTCCCATGTGCTTTATGTCTGTGTCTTGTCCTTGGGGGACTGTGTGGCCCCAGGTGCTTTATGTCTGTGTCTTGTCCTCGGGGGACTGTGTGGTCCCATGTGCTTTATGTCTGTGTCTTGTCCTCGGGGGACTGTGTGGCCCCATGTGCTTTATGTCCGTGTCTTGTCCTCGGGGGACTGTGTGGCCCCAGATTCTTTATGTCTGTGTCTTGTCCTCGGGGGACTGTGTGGTCCCATGTGCTTTATGTCTGTGTCTTGTCCTTGGGGGACTGTGTGGCCCCAGGTGCTTTATGTCTGTGTCTTGTCCTCGGGGGACTGTGTGGTCCCATGTGCTTTATGTCTGTGTCTTGTCCTCGGGGGACTGTGTGGCCCCATGTGCTTTATGTCTGTGTCTTGTCCTCGGGGGACTGTGTGGTCCCATGTGCTTTATGTCTGCGTCTTGTCCTCGGGGGACTCTGTGGTCCCATGTGCTTAATGTCCGTGTCTTATCCTCGGGGGACTGTGTGGTCCCATGTGCTTTATGTCTGTGTCTTGTCCTCGGGGGACTGTGTGGTCCCATGTGCTTTATGTCCGTGTCTTGTCCTCGGGATACTGTGTGGTCCCATGTGCTTTATGTAAGTGTCTTGTCCTCGGGGGACTGTGTGGCCCCAGATTCTTTATGTCCGTGTCTTGTCCTCGGGGGACTGTGTGGCCCCATGTGCTTTATGTCCTTGTCTTGTCCTCGGGGGACTGTGTGGCCCCATGTGCTTTATGTCCGTGTTTTGTCCTTGGGGGACTGTGTGGCCCCATGTGCTTTATGTCCGTGTCTTGTCCTTGGGGGACTGTGTGGCCCCATGTGCTTTATGTCCGTGTCTTGTCCTTGGGGGACTGTGTGGCCCCATGTGCTTTATGTCTGTGTCTTGTCCTTGGGGGACTGTGTGGTCCCATGTGCTTTATGTCTGTGTCTTGTCCTTGGGGGACTGTGTGACCCCATGTGCTTTATGTCCGTGTTTTGTCCTTGGGGGACTGTGTGGCCCCAGATTCTTTATGTCTGTGTCTTGTCCTTGGGGGACTGTGTGGTCCCATGTGCTTTATGTCTGTGTCTTGTCCTTGGGGGACTGTGTGGCCCCATGTGCTTTATGTCCGTGTTTTGTCCTTGGGGGACTGTGTGGCCCCAGATTCTTTATGTCTGTGTCTTGTCCTTGGGGGACTGTGTGGCCCCATGTGCTTTATGTCCGTGTCTTGTCCTTGGGGGACTGTGTGGCCCCATGTGCTTTATGTCTGTGTCTTGTCCTTGGGGGACTGTGTGGTCCCATGTGCTTTATGTCCGTGTTTTGTCCTTGGGGGACTGTGTGGTCCCATGTGCTTTATGTCCGTGTCTTGTCCTCGGGGGACTGTGTGGCCCCATGTGCTTTATGTCCGTGTCTTGTCCTCGGGGGACTGTGTGGCCCCAGATTCTTTATGTCTGTGTCTTGTCCTCGGGGGACTGTGTGGTCCCATGTGCTTTATGTCCGTGTCTTATCCTTGGGGGACTGTGTGGTCCCATGTGCTTTATGTCCGTGTCTTATCCTTGGGGGACTGTGTGGCCCCAGATTCTTTATGTCTGTGTCTTGTCCTTGGGGGACTGTGTGGTCCCATGTGCTTTATGTCCGTGTCTTATCCTTGGGGGACTGTGTGGCCCCAGATTCTTTATGTCTGTGTCTTGTCCTCGGGGGACTGTGTGGTCCCATGTGCTTTATGTCTGTGTCTTGTCCTTGGGGGACTGTGTGGCCCCAGATTCTTTATGTCTGTGTCTTGTCCTCGGGGGACTGTGTGGTCCCATGTGCTTTATGTCTGTGTCTTGTCCTTGGGGGACTGTGTGGCCCCAGGTGCTTTATGTCTGTGTCTTGTCCTTGGGGGACTGTGTGGCCCCATGTGCTTTATGTCCGTGTCTTGTCCTTGGGGGACTGTGTGACCCCATGTGCTTTATGTCCGTGTCTTATCCTTGGGGGACTGTGTGGTCCCATGTGCTTTATGTCCGTGTCTTATCCTTGGGGGACTGTGTGACCCCATGTGCTTTATGTCCGTGTCTTGTCCTTGGGGGACTGTGTGACCCCATGTGCTTTATGTCCGTGTCTTGTCCTTGGGGGACTGTGTGGTCCCATGTGCTTTATGTCTGTGTCTTGCCCTCGGGGGACTGTGTGGTCCCATGTGCTTTATGTCTGTGTCCTGTCCTCGGGGGACTGTGTGGTCCCATGTGCTTTATGTCCGTGTCTTATCCTTGGGGGACTGTGTGGCCCCAGATTCTTTATGTCTGTGTCTTGTCCTCGGGGGACTGTGTGGTCCCATGTGCTTTATGTCCGTGTCTTGTCCTTGGGGGACTGTGTGGTCCCATGTGCTTTATGTCCGTGTCTTATCCTTGGGGGACTGTGTGGCCCCAGATTCTTTATGTCTGTGTCTTGTCCTCGGGGGACTGTGTGGTCCCATGTGCTTTATGTCTGTGTCTTGTCCTTGGGGGACTGTGTGGCCCCAGATTCTTTATGTCTGTGTCTTGTCCTCGGGGGACTGTGTGGTCCCATGTGCTTTATGTCTGTGTCTTGTCCTTGGGGGACTGTGTGGCCCCAGGTGCTTTATGTCTGTGTCTTGTCCTTGGGGGACTGTGTGGCCCCATGTGCTTTATGTCCGTGTCTTGTCCTTGGGGGACTGTGTGACCCCATGTGCTTTATGTCCGTGTCTTATCCTTGGGGGACTGTGTGGTCCCATGTGCTTTATGTCCGTGTCTTATCCTTGGGGGACTGTGTGACCCCATGTGCTTTATGTCCGTGTCTTGTCCTTGGGGGACTGTGTGACCCCATGTGCTTTATGTCCGTGTCTTGTCCTTGGGGGACTGTGTGGTCCCATGTGCTTTATGTCTGTGTCTTGCCCTCGGGGGACTGTGTGGCCCCAGATTCTTTATGTCTGTGTCCTGTCCTCGGGGGACTGTGTGGCCCCATGTGCTTTATGTCCGTGTCTTGTCCTCGGGGGACTGTGTGGCCCCAGATTCTTTATGTCTGTGTCTTGTCCTCGGGGGACTGTGTGGTCCCATGTGCTTTATGTCTGTGTCCTGTCCTCGGGGGACTGTGTGGTCCCATGTGCTTTATGTCCGTGTCTTATCCTTGGGGGACTGTGTGGCCCCAGATTCTTTATGTCTGTGTCTTGTCCTCGGGGGACTGTGTGGTCCCATGTGCTTTATGTCCGTGTCTTGTCCTTGGGGGACTGTGTGGTCCCATGTGCTTTATGTCCGTGTCTTATCCTTGGGGGACTGTGTGGCCCCAGATTCTTTATGTCTGTGTCTTGTCCTCGGGGGACTGTGTGGTCCCATGTGCTTTATGTCTGTGTCTTGTCCTTGGGGGACTGTGTGGCCCCAGATTCTTTATGTCTGTGTCTTGTCCTCGGGGGACTGTGTGGTCCCATGTGCTTTATGTCTGTGTCTTGTCCTTGGGGGACTGTGTGGCCCCAGGTGCTTTATGTCTGTGTCTTGTCCTTGGGGGACTGTGTGGCCCCATGTGCTTTATGTCCGTGTCTTGTCCTTGGGGGACTGTGTGACCCCATGTGCTTTATGTCCGTGTCTTATCCTTGGGGGACTGTGTGGTCCCATGTGCTTTATGTCCGTGTCTTGTCCTTGGGGGACTGTGTGACCCCATGTGCTTTATGTCCGTGTCTTGTCCTTGGGGGACTGTGTGGTCCCATGTGCTTTATGTCTGTGTCTTGCCCTCGGGGGACTGTGTGGCCCCAGGTGCTTTATGTCTGTGTCTTGTCCTCGGGGGACTGTGTGGTCCCATGTGCTTTATGTCTGTGTCTTGTCCTTGGGGGACTGTGTGGCCCCAGATTCTTTATGTCTGTGTCTTGTCCTCGGGGGACTGTGTGGTCCCATGTGCTTTATGTCTGTGTCTTGTCCTTGGGGGACTGTGTGGCCCCAGGTGCTTTATGTCTGTGTCTTGTCCTTGGGGGACTGTGTGGCCCCATGTGCTTTATGTCCGTGTCTTGTCCTTGGGGGACTGTGTGGTCCCATGTGCTTTATGTCTGTGTCTTATCCTCGGGGGACTGTGTGACCCCATGTGCTTTATGTCCGTGTCTTGTCCTTGGGGGACTGTGTGGTCCCATGTGCTTTATGTCTGTGTCTTGTCCTTGGGGGACTGTGTGGTCCCATGTGCTTTATGTCCGTGTCTTGTCCTCGGGATACTGTGTGGTCCCATGTGCTTTATGTCCGTGTCTTGTCCTTGGGGGACTGTGTGACCCCATGTGCTTTATGTCCGTGTCTTGTCCTCGGGGGACTGTGTGGTCCCATGTGCTTTATGTCTGTGTCTTGTCCTCGGGGGACTGTGTGGTCCCATGTGCTTTATGTCTGTGTCTTGTCCTCGGGGGACTGTGTGGTCCCATGTGCTTTAGGTCTGTGTCTTGTCCTCGGGGGACTGTGTGGCCCCATGTGCTTTATGTCTGTGTCTTGTCCTCGGGGGACTGTGTGGCCCCATGTGCTTTATGTCTGTGTCTTGTCCTCGGGGGACTGTGTGGTCCCATGTGCTTTAGGTCTGTGTCTTAAATACCTGTGCAGCAGTTTGCACATAAAAGAAAACACAAAGTCCGGCAGAAAACTGGCGCAGGGGTTTTCATAAATCTGGGACAACGGGCGCAGCCTATAAGTATTGTGCAGAAAAACTGCCGGCACTTCCCTCCCCGCCCAACTGAATCACAACTTGTACGTCTGTCTTCAGCCATAAAAGCTGCGATAAATGTGGCCCTTTACATCCTAATGCCGGTCCTTCATATAGATCACTACAGCAGCTGTACAGCTTGTTATGTGTTACTATCAGGACTGCTGGGGCTTGTAGTCCTACAACACGTGTACCCCATATGCCATGATACCAGTCCTTCATACAGAACACTATGTATTACTATCACGACTGCTGGGGCTTGTAGTCCTACAAGTCCCATGGACATATTTCCAATTGCCCATGGCAACCAATCACAGCTCCCCTTTAAAATATTCATGAGCACTGGTCAAATGAAAGCTGAGCTGTGATTGGTTGCCATGGGCAACTGGAAATATTCTGACATTCAGACTGCTTGATAAATCTGCCCCTATGTATTACTATCACGACTGCTGGGGCTTGTAGTCCTACAACACGTATAGTCCATATACCATGATACCAGTCCTTCATACAGAACACTATGTATTACTATCAGGACTGCTGGGGCTTGTAGTCCTACAACACGTATAGTCCATATACCATGATACCAGTCCTTCATACAGAACACTATGTATTACTATCAGGACTGCTGGGGCTTGTAGTCCTACAACACGTATAGTCCATATACCATGACACCAGTCCTTCATACAGAACACTATGTATTACTATCAGGACTGCTGGGGCTTGTAGTCCTACAACACGTATAGTCCATATACCATGACACCAGTCCATCATACAGAACACTATGTATTACTATCACGACTGCTGGGGCTTGTAGTCCTACAACACGTATAGTCCATATACCATGATACCAGTCCTTCATACAGAACACTATGTATTACTATCAGGACTGCTGGGGCTTGTAGTCCTACAACACGTATAGTCCATATACCATGATACCAGTCCTTCATACAGAACACTATGTATTACTATCACGACTGCTGGGGCTTGTAGTCCTACAACACGTATAGTCCATATACCATGATACCAGTCCTTCATACAGAACACTATGCATTACTATCACGACTGCTGGGGCTTGTAGTCCTACAACACGTATAGTCCATATACAGGCGGTCCCCTACTTAAGAACACTCGACTTACATACGACCCCTAGTTACAAACGGACCTCTGCATATTGGTAATTTATTGTGCTTTAGTCCTAGGCTACAATGATCAGCTATAACAGTTATCACAGGCGTCTGTAATGAAGCTTTAGTGTTAATATTGTTTCTTATGACAACCCAACATTTTTAAAATCCAATTGTCACAGAGACCAAAAAAGTTCTGGCTGGGATTACAATGATAAAATATACAGTTCCGACTTACATACAAACTCAACTTAAGAACAAACCTACAGACCCTATCTCGTATGTAACCCGGGGACTGCCTGTACCATGATACCAGTCCTTCATACAGAACACTATGTATTACTATCAGGACTGCTGGGGCTTGTAGTCCTACAACACGTATAGTCCATATACCATGATACCAGTCCTTCATACAGAACACAATGCATTACTATCACGACTGCTGGGGCTTGTAGTCCTACAACACGTATAGTCCATATACCATGATACCAGTCCTTCATACAGAACACTATGCATTACTATCACGACTGCTGGGGCTTGTAGTCCTACAACACGTATAGTCCATATACCATGATACCAGTCCTTCATACAGAACACTATGCATTACTATCACGACTGCTGGGGCTTGTAGTCCTACAACACGTATAGTCCATATACCATGATACCAGTCCTTCATACAGAACACAATGCATTACTATCACGACTGCTGGGGCTTGTAGTCCTACAACACGTATAGTCCATATACCATGATACCAGTCCTTCATACAGAACACTATGCATTACTATCACGACTGCTGGGGCTTGTAGTCCTACAACACGTATAGTCCATATACCATGATACCAGTCCTTCATACAGAACACAATGCATTACTATCACGACTGCTGGGGCTTGTAGTCCTACAACACGTATAGTCCATATACCATGATACCAGTCCTTCATACAGAACACTATGCATTACTATCACGACTGCTGGGGCTTGTAGTCCTACAACACGTATAGCTCATATACCATGATACCAGTCCTTCATACAGAACACTATGCATTACTATCACGACTGCTGGGGCTTGTAGTCCTACAACACGTATAGTCCATATACCATGATACCAGTCCTTCATACAGAACACTATGCATTACTATCACGACTGCTGGGGCTTGTAGTCCTACAACACGTATAGTCCATATACCATGATACCAGTCCTTCGTACAGAACACTATGCATTACTATCACGACTGCTGGGGCTTGTAGTCCTACAACACGTATAGTCCATATACCATGATACCAGTCCTTCATACAGAACACTATGCATTACTATCACGACTGCTGGGGCTTGTAGTCCTACAACACGTATAGTCCATATACCATGATACCAGTCCTTCATACAGAACACTATGCATTACTATCACGACTGCTGGGGCTTGTAGTCCTACAACACGTATAGTCCATATACCATGATACCAGTCCTTCGTACAGAACACTATGCATTACTATCACGACTGCTGGGGCTTGTAGTCCTACAACACGTATAGTCCATATACCATGATACCAGTCCTTCATACAGAACACTATGTATTACTATCACGACTGCTGGGGCTTGTAGTCCTACAACACGTATAGTCCATATACCATGATACCAGTCCTTCATACAGAACACTATGCATTACTATCAGGACTGCTGGGGCTTGTAGTCCTACAACACATATAGCTCATATACCATGATACCAGTCCTTCATACAGAACCCTATGTATTACTATCAGGACTGCTGGGGCTTGTAGTCCTACAACACGTATAGCTCATATACCATGATACCAGTCCTTCATACAGAACACTATGTATTACTATCAGGACTGCTGGGGCTTGTAGTCCTACAACACGTATAGTCCATATACCATGTTACCAGTCCTTCATACAGAACACTATGTATTACTATCAGGACTGCTGGGGCTTGTAGTCCTACAACACGTATAGCTCATATACCATGATACCAGTCCTTCATACAGAACACTATGTATTACTATCAGGACTGCTGGGGCTTGTAGTCCTACAACACGTATAGTCCATATACCAGGATACCAGTCCTTCATACAGAACACTATGTATTACTATCAGGAGTGCTGGGCCTTGTTGTCCCCCCTCAGCTACACATATATAACACACAGGGTGAGGGACTGCTGAGACTTGTAGTACCACAGCACTTCTATCCTGGTACCATATACCATGACACCAGCCCTGTGTATGATACTTCATATATAACACTACACCCGTTATACAACTGCTGGGACATGTGGCGCCCCCTGGTTCTGTACTCACATCACTGCCGCCTCCTGCTCTCACTCTGCAGCTGCTACATTGTATCTTTCTAACTGCTTCTGGTCACGTGACGCGCTGCTGGGCTCGGGCTACGGCGCGCCTGCCAGGACAAACATCCTCACATATTTTCCGGTTTGACATTTGACCTCAGAATGGGGTTTGACGTGATGATGTCATCAGCAAAACAGAAAGTAAAACAGAAGGAGGGAGAGTACAACAATGGGGCCATTGTAAATGTAGGGTTATTTCAAAAGCTGAGTGGGGGGAGGGCTGGAGAACAGGGGCATATATGAGGAAGCTACAAAAAGGGGGGCTAGACGAAGCTTCAGGAGTAAAGTGTCATCACATATATTTGGATATGTCAATTAAGACAAGCTGTTAGATAGCTTTGGCACTGGGTGTGATTGGGACCTCCCACTGGGCACCTGTAAGTAAATTTGCATATTGGACTATAAAGTTAACTTTTTTGGTAATTACACCTTCTTACAGGTACATTTTGTAACTATCTCTCACTACAAAACCACCTAATGCTGTAATTAGTTTTATAGTACAATGGAAGTCTCACTCTAATCATTATATTGGGGCTTATTTACTAAGGGTCGGACGTTTTCGGGATTTGCACGGCTGTGACAGATATTTAACAGTGGATTGTCTTGCACACGATCAGGTTTTGGTGCAGCTGCTCTGGATTTCATGCGACAGAAATCAGGGAGTGGGGGGGGGGGGCGGTCCATCGGACTATCCGACTGATTTGGACTGAGTGCAGGATTTAACATTCAAATTGTGTCGCATTCAATGCACTTACATGCACCTGGAAGAAGAAGGTGAACTCCGGGGACCTGAGCGGGGAAGCGACACATGCAGGATATCGGGCGCACGAACTTAGTGAATTGTGGCACAATGCATTATCATCAGTCAATGGGGCACATTTACTAACCCGTTCACAGTGCATTGTCCGTGTATAATGCGCTGTGCGGGGAGTCACTAAGATCGTGCCCCCAATAACCTGCATGTGTCGCTTCCCCGGCTTAGGTCCCTGGAGTTCACCTTCCTCTTCCTGGTGCATGTAAGTGCATTGTCCGTGTATAATGCGCTGTGCGGGGAGTCACTAAGATCCTGCGCCCGATAGCCTGCATGTGTCGCTTCCCCGCTCAGGTCGCCGGAGTTCACCTTCTTCTTCCTGGTGCATGTAAGTGCATTGTCCGTGTATAATGCGCTTTGCGGGGAGTCACTAAGATTGTGCGCCCGATATCCTGCATGTGTCGCTTCCCTGCTCAGGTCCCCAGGGTTCACCTTCTTCTTCCTGGTGCATGTAAGTGCATTGTCCGTGTATAATGCGCTGTGCGGGGAGTCACTAAGATCCTGCGCCCGATATCCTGCATGTGTTGCTTCCCCGCTCAGGTCCCTGGAGTTCACCTTCTTCTTCCTGGTGCATGTAAGTGCATTGTACGTGTATAATGAGCTGTGCGGGGAGTCACTAAGATCGTACGCCCGATATCCTGCATGTGTCGCTTCCCCGCTCAGGTCCCTGGAGTTCACCTTCTTCTTCCTGGTGCATGTAAGTGCATTGTCCGTGTATAATGTGCTGTGCGGGGAGTCACTAAGATCGTGCGTCTGATATCCTGCATGTGTCTCTTCCCCGCTCAGGTCCCCGGAGTTCACCTTCTTCTTCCTGGTGCATGTAAGTGCATTGTCCGTGTATAATGTGCTGTGCGGGGAGTCACTAAGATCGTGCGCCTGATATCCTGCATGTGTCGCTTCCCCGCTCAGGTCCCCGGAGTTCACCTTCTTCTTCCTGGTGCATGAAAGTCCATTGGATGCGACAAAATTTGAATGTTAAATCCTGCACTCAGTCTGAATCAGTCGGATCATCCGACGGCCCACATGAAAGTCAGCGCAGATGCGTCAAAATTCGACACAATCCCCTGCTAAATACCTGTCCCAGTAGTGCAAATCCTGAAAACGTCTGGTACTCTGGCAAATGTGCGTCCACGGGACCGTTAGTAAATAAGCCCCAATGTACTTTCAGTAAACTCCTCCGGACGGGTCAGTAAATGTGCCCCATCGTGTCATATTACAATATTCTACACTTTGTTATATATTGGTGTGTCATCTTTTGTCTTTAATCGCACCTTTTCTTCTCCGTTCTGTTTAATTTGTGCAAAGTGAATTTGCGGATGTGGCTGCGGTTGCCATGATTTTCTTAACATAAATCCTACTTATTACCCCCATAAAGTCATGACCTGTGTATTATATATTTTATAAACGTGAGAACAATGTAATAGCGTTGGACTTCTCACTTCTGCACAATATCTACTCCTACACAATCATTAAACTAATATACACAACGTAACAATTTGCAGCTGGAGCTTTTTTTCTCCTAATTAAATTTAATATTACTTCTAAATGTTGCAATAAAGTATTTGCTTCCGTCCAGTTTTCTTCTTTTGTTGTCTGTTTGTCAGAATAAACAAACTGTCAACATCTGTATGTTCTCTTTGTGTTTGCATGGGTTTACTCCGGGTCCTCCAGTTTCCTCCCACACTCCAAAACATACTGGTAGGTTGATTAGATTGTGAGCCCCATGGGGACAGGGACTGATTTGGAAGCTCTGTGCAGCGCTGCGTAATCTGTGTGCGGAAGGATAAAACTGTACATAAAGAAAAAATGCACATATACATATGTACATAACTGATTGCATTGTTTTTTTTTAATTAACCAACATAGTTAATGTATAAAATAATCTCTTTTTTGTATCAAGCTGTCACCAAGGATGATAATAACATGTGCAATAAATACAGTATTGTATACATAAAAATAGAAATACATCAAAAACAGCTATATACGAGATATTTTAGTACACATTTGGAGAGTATCACAATATTTGTAGTTCCATAAAAACATATCTATTGATTGATAGTTGGAGTTGGCAGATCACCAATTAAAATAAATAAAAAAACAAATATATATATATATATATATATATATATATATATATATATATATGTAGGGAAAGTGAATAAATAAATGCATTACTTGCTTTTCAACATTGTGACATCATTATTAAAGCTATTGACCTCTGTCGGTGCTATTATCCATTTATGGATATATATATATTTAATTCTTCTAGTTAGTGTAAGCTTTAAGGATGTAGTCTTGTGTTACATCCACTATTTTAGCATATGAGCGGGGAACCCTTTTTAGTTTGTGTCGTCTGTCATAATGAAAACCTGTGAGTCCCGCTTCATCTACTCATAGAGAAAGCCTGTGAGTCCTGCTTCATCCACCCACTCATAGAGAAAGCCTGTGAGTCCTGCTTCATCTACTCCTAGAGAACGCCTGTGAGTCCTGCTTCATCCACCCACTCATAGAGAAAGCCTGTGAGTCCTGCTTCATCCACCCACTCATAGAGAAAGCCTGTGAGTCCTGCTTCATCCACCCACTCATAGAGAAAGCCTGTGAGTCCTGCTTCATCCACCCACTCATAGAGAAAGCCTGTGAGTCCTGCTTCATCCACCCACTCATAGAGAAAGCCTGTGAGTCCTGCTTCATCCACCCACTCATAGAGAAAGCCTGTGAGTCCTGCTACATCCACCCACTCATAGAGAAAGCCTGTGAGTCCTGCTACATCCCCCCACTCATAGAGAAAGCCTGTGAGTGTTGCTACATCCCCCATTCATAGAGAAAGCCTGTGAGTCCTGCTTCATCCCCCCACTCATAGAGAAAGCCTGTGAGTCCTGCTTCCTCCGCCCAATCATAGAAAAGGCCTGTGAGTCCTACTTCCTCCACCCTCTCATAGAGAAAGCCTGTGAGTCCTGCTTCATCCTCCACTCATAGAGAAAGCCTGTGAGTCCTGTTTCATCCACCCACTCATAGAGAAAGCCTGTGAGTCCTGCTTCATCCTCCCACTCATAGAGAAAGCCTGTGAGTCCTGCTTCATCCACCCACTCATAGAGAAAGCCTGTGAGTCCTGCTTCCTCCTCCCCTCTCATAGAGAAAGCCTGTGAGTCCTGCTTCATCCACCCACTCATAGAGAAAGCCTGTGAGTCCTGCTTCATCCACCCACTCATAGAGAAAGCCTGTGAGTCCTGCTTCATCCTCCCACTCATAGAGAAAGCCTGTGAGTCCTGCTTTATCCAACCACTCATAGAGAAAGCCTGTGAGTCCTGCTTCCTCCTCCCCTCTCATAGAGAAAGCCTGTGAGTCCTGCTTCATCCACCCACTCATAGAGAAAGCCTGTGAGTCCTGCTTCATCCTCCCACTCATAGAGAAAGCCTGTGAGTCCTGCTTTATCCAACCACTCATAGAGAAAGCCTGTGAGTCCTGCTTCCTCCTCCCCTCTCATAGAGAAAGCCTGTGAGTCCTGCTTCATCCACCCACTCATAGAGAAAGCCTGTGAGTCCTGCTACATCCCCCCACTCACTGAGAAAGCCTGTGAGTCCTGCTTCCTCCACCCACTCATAGAGAAAGCCTGTGAGTCCTGCTTCCCCCACCCACTCATAGAGAAAGCCTGTGAGTCCTGCTTCCCCCACCCACTCATAGAGAAAGCCTGTGAGTCCTGCTTCATCCACCCACTCACTGAGAAAGCCTGTGATTCCTGCTTCCTCCACCCCCTCATAGAGAAAGCCTGTGATTCCTGCTTCCTCCACCCCCTCATAGAGAAAGCCTGTGAGTCCTCTTTACCACATTCACGTTGTGAATCCCCTTTAATAAGCCTTTATGTTTAGCTATAATACAGGTAAATAACTAAAGGGAAAGTAGAGTTAAAGTGTAATACAATAGTCACAGCTGCCCAGGAATATTGGAAGTAACATAAAAGATAAGGGCCGTCTCTACAGCAGATGCCTATGTGTTACCTACCACTAGTATTTTGGTCCTAATGCCAAATTATTGTAGAAATGCAGAAAGCTCCCTCCCCCCCCTGGAGATGGAGAGGATGTACTGTCTGTGTCTGATGAATGGAGTCGCTTCTGTAAGCACCTTATATACAATGACACTTCCCAGAACAGTTATATATTAGGTGGTGATGCTCCTCAGTACCTGCAGAATGTGTAATGACTCCATATGTTACATTGTAGCATCTATCCTATTAGTGTCGCACTCTGACAACCTGCTACGTCGCCTCTTTCCCCGACATTCACATAACGTCCATACATTCAGCTTACAAGCGTTTTCCCCCTTTTAGTATTTGTATGCGTCACCACACACAAAGCGAGGTGACAAAACAGTCACTTAAGGTGGAAGAAGTAAAATATGGTAAGTGCCTGCTGAAACGCCAGAGCTCAGTATAACAGCCGCCCATAGGGGATCATTTATCATTGTAACAGTTGTCAAGGAAATGTCACTTTTTCCCTTCCCTACTAGAATGAGGCATTTATTGAGATATGATGAAGCGGATTTAAGGCGTTTTACGAGATGACGGAATGTACATTATGTCCTGAGCTTTGTTTCCATATGGGGGTCATCCTCTGCTCCCTCTGCTTACATAGGGGGGTTACATGGGAGGGTTCCTCCAACATGTGTGAGTACATTTCCATAAATGTTTCATTAGTTTTTTCCCCCGAAATGTATTATATTATAACTGAGTCCTGCCCTCGTTATCAGCCTATGGCCAGGGGCGTTGGGGCTTATAACAATGTATGCCACAGATCAGGGAGTCCCCACACCTCACATCATGCTCTGAGGCTCGGCCATAACTAAAGTCTCACTAGTCAGTAGCAAAAATTTAGTTTCATGCCCCCCCCCCCTACAGGGGAGCATCAGCCAATAGGTGAGTGGAGGCTTTTGCCTCAGGCAGCACCATCTGCAGCAAAATGGGGGTCAGCATCAGGGGTGCAGTCACCTGCTACAAAGCAGGGGGCCCATCAGTACCTTTCAGCAGCTCCATTCATCCATCAATACAGTGATAGCAGCCGGGGTTTATTACTTGGTTCATAAAAAATTAGTATCACAGTCCAAAATACTGTATGTGCTCTTTCCTTCACCCACCAGAGCAACATATCAATCATCATCTTCTTTAACGTGGCAGCTTAGATACAGAAGCTCAGCTCTATGTAAGGTGCATGTCTATATAATGGCAGCTTAGATACAGAAGCTCAGCTCTATGTAATGTGGATGTCTATATAATGGCAGCTTAGATACAGCAGCTCAGCTATATGTATTGTTGATACCTATATAGAGGGAGCTTAGATACAGTAGATCAGCTCTATGAAAGGTGGATGCCTATATAATGGCAGCTTAGATACAGCAGCTCAGCTATATGTATTGTTGATGCCTATATATAGGCAGCTTAGATACAGCAGACCAGCTCTATGTAAGATGGATGCCTATATAATGACAGCTTAGATACAGGAATTCAGGTATGTGTGCAACATCCCCCACCGGGGCCTAGCCTTTTCTCGGGGTCTGGAGTCAGCCGGGGCCCGCAGTACCTGAGTGGCGTTTGCGGCCTAGGCACGCTAGTGTCACGGTGCTTGGTATGGGGAACCGGAGGGCTGTCCTACAGCCTGGCAGCTCTCCAGCAGGGTGGTGTTGGTAAGAAATGATGAGGGAGAGGCTGCTATAGCGGATCTCCCTGGGGCAACCCTTTGGTGTGGATTGGGTGCCCGTGATGATAGCAGCTGTAGTAGCAGGGACCAGATGGAGGCAGACGTTGAACAAAAACAACTTACAGTTCTTTATTGGAACCGACAGGAACCGCAGCAACGTGCCTTAACAGGATGGTGGAATGCTGGAGATGTAGTTGGAGGGAGCCACAGGATGTAGATCATCAGCCTGGATGCAGAGGGCAGGCTGGGAGGTAGCTGTGTCCTGGAAGGATGCTTCAGCTTTATCCTGGATTGCTTCAGGTATCACCCTTAAAGGTAGGATGATACCCCTTTCCTCACTAACTAGCTATTAGCTCCACTCTTCAGGCAGGGAGCTGGCTCACCTGCTCTTGGTCTGGTGTGCTAGCTGCACAGACTCCTCTGAGTCTCTAATCTGAGAGAGTGAACTCTCTCCTCACACTGCACTCTCTTCTGAGAGAGAACTGAACTCACTGGATTCATTCCAGTCTTCTTCTTCTCCTTCTAGAAGTTTCCTGACCAGAGGTTTTGTTACTCCCACTGGTCAGGTGGTGGCTACTCCTCCAATTACATCTCAGCTCACAGAAACAGAGTGTAATACATGTGATTGGCTGACACAGATGACATCACACAAAACACTTAACTCCTGCCTTACCAGGCAGGTTCTAGCACTGCAGTGTTCCCCTGTGTTATCTAGGGACTATGTAGTGACATGCTGTGGGGCTAGTCAGACCCTACACAGGCTGCAAGCTACATGATGGGACATATTCGCAAACACAGCTCTGCCTTGCATCGGCGAGGGTGTTGCATACCCCCAGGGCAATTGAAAGAGCCGTCCTTGGCTCGACTACGGACTGATTGGGGCGCAGAGGTAGATAGGAGCACTTCTGTGAAGTGTAGGCTACATGATCTGTAGGGACAAACCGTACATGTTCCTGGAGACAGGCACCTGGGTTGGTGTCGGACTAAGACAAGGTCGTGTGACAGTTGGTCGCTAACGCCATTAAACCAAACTGTACAGTAGGAAAGACGTGGTGTCATGTACTGTAATCCACTCCTTCCCCAGGGCCTATATATTTGTTATATAAACGCTTCTTCCCTGGCGACAAATATGTAGTGTATATATGCATTACATTGGCATATGTGACACAATGAGACATTATAGAAATGTACCTGCCGACTGACATTCTTACCCTTGTATGAGTGGTATCCAGGTGCTACATCTTTAAAACCCCTGGTCCCCTAATGACCCGCAGTTTACGGACTGCCCCCACTTACAAACTTCGGTTTGAGGCATAAGATAGCGGTCAGGATTTACATATTGGACGGTCCGACACAGTCACACTACAATCTGAAAAGCCTATAAAAGGTTAGTGCAAACTACTGGCATAAATTGACAGTGTGCAAACATTTTGTAAACTCACATTGGCTTAGGAGCCCAATGGGTACACATCTTAAACGTTGCAAACGTTACATAGGTATGCTACTCAGGGTAGCAGGATAAAATGTCTCTTTACCTGAAAAGGAAAAGGCATAGTAGTGCATGCAGAATGTCCATACTTAAAAGGAAGGCATTAAAGGAAACCTACCACCACAAATCTACCTATAAAGGTAGATTGGGTGGTAGGTGAATCAATGGGACGTGAGGATAGCCCTTTTAAGGGCTAATCCTCACGTCCCCACACTTTTTTGTAAACTTTTATTACCCTAATATGTTAATTTTGTTATGCGGCTACTTGGGCGTGGAGTAGCCGCATCTGAGGTTACACGAGGCGGCTACTCCACGCCCCGGTAGCCACTTTACCCCTCCTACTCACCATGTTCGCATGCGCAGACGGCAGGATCGTCGGACGAGGGCGCGCAGCTACGAGCAGCTGCGCGCCGAACATGGTGAGTAGGAGGGGTAAAGTGGATACCGGGGCGTGGAGTAGCCGCCTCGTGTAACCTCAGATGCGGCTACTCCACGCCCAAGTAGCCACATAACAAAATTAACATATTATGGTAATAAAAGTTTACAAAAAAGTGCGGGGACGTGAGGATTAGCCCTTAAAAGGGCTATCCTCACGTCCCATTGATTCACCTACCACCCGATCTACCTTTATAGGTAGATTTGTGGTGGTAGGTGCCCTTTAAGTGCAGTATAATAAATCAATGAGGTAGCAACTTTTCCTTGGAGTATCTGGCAAAAGTCTCACAGAAGGTCTTTAATGGCAAAGTCCATCTTCTGGGCACAGCCCTTGATGTGGGGAAAAGTGCAATAAAAGAAGCAAAGGGTCTCCTCTATGTGTAGAGGGACAGAGTCCTTTGTAGGAATCTTTGCTGTGGCAGAGGAAGGGGTGCTATCATAGCACATGACAATGGGCAGTTCAAGGTATGTCTCTTGACTGAGATAAGTAAGTAGGGGAAGAGTCTCAGGACAGTTTCTGGCTCTTGTGGAATAGCGGGCGCTCAGCCCAAATGGGAGTAGCAGAAATAAATATACATATGTACAATAAGCACAGTACCTGGTAAGGCTTTCAGCCCATCAGGGGTTACTCAGTATCTTCTTCGGCGGTAAGTACTTCGGTGTCAGAAAAGCGTACCTGCCTCCTCCTTCTGTGTTACACCAGTTGATACTCCTGCAGGTACGCAGGAGCTTTACCTTTTGTCTCCCTTTGAGACCTCCGAAGTTCCGGCTGGGAGAAGATCACAACCCCCTCATCGTCCTCCTCTGAGTCAGGCACTGGAGTCGGAGTCTCAGCTGCCTCTGATGCCTCAGGGGCTGCAGACTCTGGAGCCGGATCATCCTCCACAGGTAGCAGTATTGGAGACTGCGGTGGAGATGATGGTCTCTCCGGGGTACCTCTTATTGGAGTGGAAACAACAAAACACAGTCACAAGTTCTAAGAAACTGGGGGTAGGTGAACACAATTAGGTCTGTAAGTTGGGGGTCGAGGTGAGAGGTGTGGACATAGGGACAAAAGGACGAAGACATCTCTTCAGCCGGTTCCTATGTACCCGGAGTAGTGGACGGTCTCCTCTTGAAATCTCGTAGACTTCAGGGGAGAGACTGTCCCTAACTAGGTATGGCTCACGCTCCCAACGCCCATCTAGCTTACTGGTGGGATGGTTGTTGCGCAGCCACACTCGATCTCCTGGGGCAAGAGGCTCAACACAGGCATTACGATCGAAGTTCCTTTTTTGTTTCTCTCGGGCCTCTTCCAACCGCAGATCCACAACTTCTCTGGCATCCGCCAGGCGCCTCTGGTTTTCGTGAACCCAGTCAGTCTGGGGGAGTAAAGACTGGGAATCAGGGGACTCCATGTCCCAGGTCATATCAGCAGGGAGATGGCCGTGTCTTCCGAACATCAGATAATACGTGGTGTATCCTGTGGAGCAATGAGTGGTATTGTTGTACAGGTACACTAATTCGGGCAACAGTTTTGGCCAGTCAGCCCTTTTTGCAGGGGTCAGAGTCCTCAGCATGTTGATTAGAGTCTGATTCATCTTTTTGCAAAGCCCGTTGCCTTGGGGATGGTAGGCTGTGGTCCTCAGCTTTTTACAGCCATATAGAGTGCACAGTTCTTGGAAGACTTGGGACTCAAATGCTGTTCCTTGGTCCGTAAGGATCTGGTCCGGACAGCCATAGGGGAGGATGAAGCTCTTCCACAGGGCCGTTGCGGTGGTCCTTGCAGATAGGTCTCTGACGGGTACTGCAACCACAAATTTGGTATAGTGGTCGATGATCGTGAGAGCATAAGTGTGACCGGATCTGCTGGGCTCCAACTTCACATGATCCAATGCCAGGATCTCTAAGGGACGTTGGCTCACAATGGGATGTAGAGGGGCCCTTTGATTGTGTCACTCTCCTCGAGCGATGGCGCAGGCTGGGCACTCTCGACACCAGGCTTCGATGTCAGGCTTCATGTTGACCCAGTAGAAGCGCCTTCAGAGGGTAGCTTCAGTCTTCTGAGTGCCAAAGTGTCCGGACTGGTCATGGTACATATCCAGTACTATCTTGGCGTCCCTCCTGGGAATCACAATTTGATACAGCCGGTCATAAGTGATAGGGTCCAGTGTTCTTCTCTTTAGCAGACCCTGATGCATGTTCAGAGTCTTTCTCTGGTGCCACAATTGAGACAGTTCTCCATCAGTTCTTCTGCGGCGGATTCTTTCAGGCACTCGCCCACTAGAGAGATAGTCCATTACTTCTCCTATGGAGCGGCTATCAGCCTGAAGACTTATCCAGAGGTCCTTTTCCGCAGGGGGCTCTGACTCTTCTTGAGGAGTAGCTGGCGCTGCCTCTGACGGTAAGGAGTAAACTCTCTGGGCATCTTGACGCACAAACCGGGCATAGAACGCTGGCATCTCCACATCTTCCCACTGAGCATCCGTGGAGGGTCCCTCCCACTGGTCAGGGAGACGGAACAGAGCGTCGGCGTTGTCATTGGTCTTACCAGCCCGGTACTTGATGGTAAAGTTGAAGTTGGCAAGTCTGGAGGCCCACCGTTGTTCCAGTGCTCCAAGACGAGCGGTGTTCAGGTGCGCCAAGGGATTATTGTCTGTGAAGACAGTGAAGAAGGATGCAGCCAGGTAGTCCTTGAACTTTTCGGTCACAGCCCAGACTAACGCCAGAAACTCCAACTTGAAGGAACTGTAGTTCTGGTCGATTTGCTCCGGTTCTCGGAGGGAACGACTGGCGTAGGCTATGACCCTTTCAGTTCCGTTTTGGAGCTGGGATAGTACAGCCCCTAGGCCTTGCTTGCTGGCATCAGTGTATAGGGTGAAAGGCAGATTGTAGTCTGGATATCCAAACACCGGAGGCTCAGTCAACCGTTGCTTGAGTATTTGGAAGGCAGCTTCTCGTTCGGCTGTCCACTCAATGGATACTCGGGAACGTTGGCTCTCTTTTGGCAGGCCCCTTAGGAGTTCTTGCAGGGGAGCCGCCAGCTGGGCAAACTTCGGGATAAAACGCCTGTAATAACTGGCAAATCACAGGAAGCTTTTGATGTTCCATATGGTTGATGGGGTAGGCCAGTCGTGGACAGCTTCAATCTTCTCTGGATCTGGCTCAATTCCATGAGCGCTCACCACATGTCCCAGGTACTTGACGCTAGGTTGTAGCAGGTGGCACTTGGATGGCTTGACCTTCAACCCATGATGGGTCAGGATTTGGAAGACTTCAGCCAGATGGTGGAGATGGTCTTCATAAGTCTTGGAGTAGATGATGATGTCATCCAAATATAGCAGGACGGTCTCGAAGTTGCGATGACCCAAACATCTCTCCATCAGCCGTTGAAATGTGCCTGGGGCATTGCATAGCCCGAACGGCATGTTGTTGAACTCGAACAGGCCCATTGGGGTGGTGAAAGCCGTCTTCTCTCTGTCTTCCGGCGCCATGGCCACTTGCCAGTAGCCACTGGTCAGGTCCTTGTGGGTGATATTGTTGATCTTCCTATAGTCATCACAGAATCGAAGGGTTCCATCCTTCTTTTTCACAAGGACCAGCGGGGCAGCCCATGGGCTGTGACTTTCCCGGATAACGTTGGCTGTCTTCATCTCTTGTACCAGCTTCTTCACCTCTTGGTAGCGGGCTGGAGGTATGGGCCGGTATCGTTCCTTGATAGGAGAATGAGAGCCAGTAGGGATGGTATGTTGGATCAGGGTAGTCTGCCCAAAATCCAGTGGGTGTTTGCTGAAGGCCTGATGGTGCTTCATAACGACATCCAGGACACCTTGTACTTGGTCTGCAGGAGTAAAATCGTCGTCTCCAATATTGAGCTCAAGCCACCAGGATTGCTCGACAGGCTCAACTTCAGCACTTTGCTTCAGTTCCATCTCTTGGAGGTTTCCACCAAGTCTTCAGGATGGACGCTGAAGAGAGTGGCTATGGCTTGGTACTTTCTCAGATCCACTGGGGAGTCTCCCACATTTAGTAGTCGAATGGGTACTTGTCCTCGGGATACAGTGACTAGGCTCCTGGGGGCTAGAATGGGCAGGTCTTCATCAGCTGGTAGAGGTTCTACTATCGCCTGGTAGTCTTGACCTTGGACGCCCATGCAGGCTCGACACCATACTAACGTCTCAGTCCCAGGTTGAAGGGGGACAGGTTGGGGATCCAGGTTGGGGGTCCCCTAATATGTCAATGGAAATTTCCTTAAACTCAAGAAAGGAGGCCTGGGCATGTTGAGAAGAGATTATCTTTAGTTGACACCTTTGATTTCTATCAACAAGTCCATTAATGAATTGTTTGATCAGAGGTTTCAGCGTCTTTGGGATCAAGACGGGTTATGGCCTTCCATGTCTCCTGTAGGGAGAGGGCAAAGTCTCGGAGGGACTCTTGGGGCTTCTGTCTTTTCCCGAAGAATTGCTGCTTCAACTCTGAAGCAGTACACTTGTCAAAGGTGTTGCGCAGCCTATCAAGAATTTGGACCACATTCTGACGCTGTTCTCGGGGCCAAGACTTGACTTCCCGGAGAGCGGGTCCTTTCAACTGCCCGGTTAGGATGCCCACTTTCTGTTCCTCTGTGAGCGGGTACAGGGCGAAGGTGGCTAACAACTTGTCTCTGAATTCAGGGAGAGTGTGTGATTCTCCCTCGTAGTGGGGTAACCAGGGGGCCCCCAGATAGTAGGGCATAGTCAGAGGCATCATGGTGGGGGTCCCAGGGACCCTGGCTGTAGCAGGGGTGAAAGGACTCTCTGGAGGGCTTAACATGCTCCGGTACCCTGAGGAGGGACCAGGGGATGGGACCTGCTCCAGTCCCGTATCTTCGTCCTGGGTGGACATGACTGGCCTAGCTGAGGGAAGTCTGTAGGGTTACACAATGTCTGTTGCTATGGGCGATGGCTAGAATGGGACGTGGGCACTTTAAGACACAGTCACTATTCCCTGGGAGGTGAGCCAATAACCTAGCGTCGGAAACAATCTCTACCCCTCTTTAACTTCCCCAGCGGTACTCACTCAGGATCAGCCGCAGTGACAGGACAGCTCCGATGCGTGAAGGACTCCGTTCCCGATGTCCGGCAGGCAGCAGGGGCTCGGTGATGCTCAGCTCCTCCAGTCGCAGGACACGTGCGCCGGAACTCCGGATGAGGCGCACGCTGCTGGCAGGCTTCAGGCGCCGACAAAGTTCTTTGCGGGGATTTAACCTCTTGAGTGCTGGAGCGATGCTCGACAGCACATGGCAGCAGTAACACAGTTCAATATAGAAATGCACACAATCACTTGGGCCTAAACCCGAATGGCAGCAGGGTTAGGCAGCACAGTCTTTGTAATAAAGTACAGTCTATAGTGCCAGAATAAGGCACAGAAGTATATATCCTGTTCGTGACGCCATTTGCAACATCCCCCACCGGGGCCTAGCCTTATCTTGGGGCCTGGAGTCAGCCGGGGCCCGCAGTACCTGAGTGGCTGGCGGTTGCGGCCTAGGCACGCTAGTGTCACGGTGCTTGGTATGGGGAACCGGAGGGCTGTCCTACAGCCTGGCAGGTCTTCAGCAGGGTGTTGTTGGTAAGAAATGATGAGGGAGAGGCTGCTATAGCGGTTCTCCCTGGGGAAACCCTTTGGTGTGGATTGAGTGCCCGTAATGATGGCAGCCGTAGTAGCAGGGACCAGACGGAGGCAGACGTTTAACAAAAACAACTTACAGTTCTTTATTGGAACCGACAGGAACCGCAGCAACGTGCCTTAACAAGATGGTGGAATGCTGGAGATGTAGTTGGAGGGAGCCACAGGATGTAGATCATCAGCCTGGATGCAAAGGACAGACTGGGAGGTAGCTGTGTCCTGGAAGGATGCTTTAGCTTTATCCTGGAGTGCTTCAGGTATCACCCTTAAAGGTAGGATGATACCCCTTTCCTCACTAACTAGCTATTAGCTCCACTCTTCAGGCAGGGAGCTGGCTCACCTGCTCTTGGTCTGGTGTGCTAGCTGCACAGACTCCTCTGAGTCTCTAATCTGAGAGAGTGAACTCTCTCCTCACACTGCACTCTCTTCTGAGAGAGAACTGAACTCACTGGATTCATTCCAGTCTTCTTCTACTCCTTCTAGAAGTTTCCTGACCAGAGGTTTTGTTACTCCCACTGGTCAGGTGGTGGCTACTCCTCCAATTACATCTCAGCTCACAGAAACAGAGTGTAATACATGTGATTGGCTGACACATATGACATCACACAAAACACTTAACTCCTGCCTTACCAGGCAGGTTCTAGCACTGCAGTGTTCCCCTGTGTTATCTAGGGACTATGTAGTGACATGCTGTGGGGCTAGTCAGACCCTACACAGGCTGCAAGCTACATGATGGGACATATTCGCAAACACAGCTCTGCCTTGCATCGGCGAGGGTGTTGCATATGTATTGTGGATGCATATATTGGCAGCTTAGATACAGCATCCAATACAGATACAGGGACCTTCTACTGTTTCATATGTCCGGTATTACTGTGTAATGTCTTATTTTTTTTGTATATGTTCCACAGAATCTGTAAAGCGCAACAGAATATGATGGCGCTATATAAATAAAGCTTATTTTTATACGATTATTATATAATGCCAGCTTAGATACCACAGCTCAGCTCTATGTAAGGTGGATGCCTATATAATAGTAGCTTAGATACAGCAGCTTAGTTCTATGGCAGGCCAGTGCTTCTGTAATGGCAAATTTTTGACTTGCCAACAATATAATGATAAAAGATGTAAATTCAGTTTAAGAATGGTTACTGTGGCTGTTACACTCCTAAGTAAGAGATTGGGAGTCATTTACTAAGTGCCCGAATCGCTATTTTTCGTGGTGTTTCCCGAATATTACCGTTTTGCGACGTTTTTTCCAGAATTGCCCCAGGTTTTTTGCCGCACGGAAATCGGGGCGTGGCCATCGGAAAACCGGACGGATTCGGAAAAAGCGCGGAATTTAAAAAAATTGTGTTGCAAAAATAGCACTCACAAATATCAGAACGGAGAAGGTGAGTTCCAGCGAATCTCGGTGGACTTCAGCGCAGCAGCGACACCTAGTGGACATCGGGCGCACGACCTTAGTGAATCCCGGCAGAACCCGAATCAGCTTCGGAGAACGCAACGCTGGATCGCAACAGGACCGGGTAAGTAAATGACCCCCATTGAATGTGTTTGGGCAGCATCAGACGTCTGGTCGCTCTGCACAGACACATCTACATCACTTTTATTAGTATTATTGAAGGACCGGAGGAGTTGGGGTCAGTCCCTTGTGATTTCTGGGTATTGAGGATGGGCTTCCTTCCTCTATGTATCAGAGATCGGGGGAGGGGGGGGGGATGGAGGGGACAGCGGGATTCATCACCGGCTCATGTCAGGTAAATCATTGAAAAAAAAACACCTCTCCAGTAATTAATGTGGAGAGACAGATGAGCGGCCCCTGGGCCCATTAATCTGAAGCATCTCCAGACTGCTCCAATTATGAATGTCAGGATGCATAAACTGTTGTAGGATCAATAGACCAGGACTGAATCCAAGCCTCTTATTTCCCAGACATCCGCACAAAGCTCCGGTGCATTAAGCCGCCCTGAGTCACACCCGTTCGCCACTTTACTGGGGCGGCTTGTTTTCCTCTGAGTTGCTGCTCCGGTATTTTTAAAGGAAAAGTCCACTTTGTAACAATTTTCAACATTCCCTATTTAAAGGGATTTTCCATGGTGCTTAACTGATGTGGTCTTAAAGGAAACCTACCACCACGGATCTACCTATTAAGGTGGTAGGTGCCTGTATTGTACGGGAGGATAATCCTTTTAAGGGCTAATCCTCACATCCCCTCTATCTTTTTATAACTTTTATTTCTCTAATATGCTAATTTTCTAAAGAGGCTACTGGGGCGTGGAGTAGCTGGAGCTGAGGCTACATGACACGCCTACTCCACGCCCCTGTAGCCTCTTTGATCCTCCTACCAGCATATTTTTGGCGCGCAGCTATGAGGAGCTCCGGGCACTCATCCGCGAGACCAGAGTTCTGCGCATGCGCTGAAGCTCCGGCCTCGGAGAAGTGACCATGCAGCCTTGGGCCTGCGTTCTGCGCATGCGCAGAACTCCGGCTTCGCAGACGAGTGTGCACAGCTCCTCCTAGCTGCACGCCGAAGATATGCGGGAAGGAGGATCAAAGTGGCTACTGCGGCGTGGAGTAGCTGCGCCGTGTAGCCTCAGCCCTGGCTACTCCACCCCCAGTAGCCACTTTAGAAAATTAGCATATTAGGGAAATAAAAGTTTAAAAAAGATACAGGGCCTTAAAAGGGCTATCCTCCCGTACAATAGAGGCACCTACCATCCGATCTACCTTAATAGGTCAATCCGTGGTGGTAGGTTTCCTTTAACCTATGGAGGTGCCGACTTGCTGACGGTGCCGTCCACTTTTCTAGGGCCAGTTGTCAACCGCCACGATCAACTACTAAGAACCTCTGGCACATAGAGGACATCAGTAGGAATGTAAAATGATTAAGTGTGACTAAATGTTTACTATCTCGTTTCTTTTCTATCTGGCTTGGAGTTGCAGATGTATTTTTTTTCTCTATTGAGGCCTAAAACTGAATTCTTCTAGTTTCCTATTACAAGAGAGCAGCGCATGACCACACAGGTGTGTTTGTAGTCTGTTACCATGGAGACATATAGGTCTTCATACGAGGTTTATAGCCAATAGAAATCGTCACTTTGTGTTTTTTATGTATTAGATTAGAATTCTCTTTTACACAATGAAAACATCTCCGGCCCCGGTGGATTTGTTAAAGGGTTCAATGGGTTTCATCATGTTCAAATTCACACAGATTGGGGCTCATTTACTAAGGGTGTGAACGCAGCACTTTCATCGGGTTTCCCGAATATTTCCATTTTGCGCTGAATTGCCCCGGGATTTTGGCGCACGCGATTGGATTTTGGTGCATCGGCGCAGGCTTTCACGCGGCAGAATTCGGGGGGCGTAGCCACCGGACAACCCGACGGATTTGGACGAACCGCAGAATTTAAAAAAGGTTTTGTGTCGCAAGATCAGCACTCACATGCACCGCGACGAAGAAGGTGAACTCCGGCGGACCTCGGCGCAGCAGCGACACCTGCTGGATATCGGGCGCACAATGTTAGTGAATCGCGCCAGACCCGAATCCTCGCCGGTCAACGCACCATGGAATCGCAACGGGACTGGGTAAGTGAATCTGCCCCATTATTTGTTAAAGGGAATGTACTAAGTTATGAAGTTCTCCCCTGTGGACGGGATAGGGGAAAACAAGGTGAACGGGGAGCGTCCAACTGCTGGAACCTCCACTGAGCAGCAAGATGGGGACTCCTGCAATCCAGAGAACAGATGGGGTGACCTCCTGGACGAGCGCACATCATGCCCCTCTATTCAATTGTATGGGAGCACAGCGCTCAGGTATCTCCCACAATCACTTAGATGAATTGGGGGCTTGATCATTTCTAGCGCCCTCATACTACTGAATGGAGAGGGAGAACACATGCCCAACCTGGCACTCCACCCATTAGTCTTGGGTTGTGAGGGGTCACGTTTTTGTGAACAGACTTTTTTACCACTTTGCTTCTTTTTTTCTTAAAGGAAATCTATTATTTGTTTTTATGCATTGTGACCCAAACATACATTAAGAATGCTGTAACTACACTGATGCAGAAACGTATCTTGTTTAATCCTGGATCCGAGAGGTTTTGCTCAAAAAAACTACTATAAAATTCAGGACCTTTGGAGAGCTGGGTGCATACTGGCTGCCATTCATAAACATATTACATGGAGCTTCCTGAACTGTTCAGACAGGATTAATCAACCTGAGCTGGATGACTCCTACACAACAGCTGGGGCATGGTGCAGCGGTTGATTACTTCTGCCTGTCAGGGACAGCACAGGTGATGACATATTCTTGGCTTATGCTGGGGCAGGGCGTAATTAGGGTAAAAGGAGAAGTGCCACGGCAGCCAGAGGAGCTACAGATCCTCATTATCATAATTTTATAATTGTTTTTTCAGCAAAACCACTCGGCTCAGGGATTGAACAAGATATGTTTCTGCATCAGTGTAGCTACAGCAGTCTCAAGGTATGTTTGGTTCATACTGTATCAAATCACATGGTAGCTTTCCTTTAAATGCAGGTGAATTGAAGGAAAAATATCTGATTAATCTCCATAGTGTGAGGTTTAACTCCCTTCACAAGTTTCCTGTGACCGTTTTACCTGTTGTGTCATTTTTTTTTTTGCCTTTGTTTTTTTTTTAGGAGGAAAATTGTGATTTTTAAATCTATTATCGCTGTCTAAGCCGATGCTTGTTTGTCAATCAATGTCTTTTCTTTCCCTGTCAACAACTAATCAGGGGGAAAACTGCCGGCAGCTGATGCATGATGGGAAGGCTCGCCCGCCACCGGGTGACATCAGAGCGCGCACACCATTAATAAAAAGGTTGCAGAAAAGTCATATTTGGACGGAGAAAGCAAAACGGCATCAATCACCCAGATGTATGTGACCCCTCCACAAGACTCTATTGCTATTAATTCAGTCCTAATCTTGGAGGAATAGAACCTTTTAATACCGTGTGTCAGTCCGGGCGCCGCCATACGACTCGCACTTAATATTTTATAGATGTTCGACACCATCTGCTACTAGAACATCAGCGCTATTGAAGGAATTGTAATTTTTAAGAACGCCGGGCATAAACTAAACAAAGAATATCTGCGGTTTCCAGTCCCCGATGCCTACTTACCTAAAGGTAAAATATACAGACCGCATAAAATGCATCACAAAACAATCAGATCTAACAGCATTCGCAGGACAGAACCGGCGCCGCCGTGTGATTATCCCCGCGAGTGAGAAGTGAAGGTGAGGTTATAGCTGTCATTTTCACTTCTATTATTATTGTCATGTCAATTATTTTAAAGGGGAGTCTTAAAGGAGACGTGCATCCATCACTACGGTCTTTTAGAACGTACATATCAGAAAGTATCAAGTACAGGCAGGTTCTGAAGGTTTGTTCTTAAGTTGAATTTGTATGTAAGTCAGAACTGTATATTTTATAATTGTGACCCTGTGACAATTGGATTTTAAAAATGTTGTATAGGGCGACACGGTGAGTAGCACTTATGCCTTGCAGCGCTGGGGTCCTGGGTTCAAATCCCACCCAGGGTCAACATCTGCAAAGAGTTTGTATGTTCTCTCCGTGTTTGTGTGGGTTTCCTCCGGGTCCTCCGGTTTCCTCCCACACTCCAAAACATACTGGTAGGTTGTGTAAATTGTGAGCCCCATGGGGACAGGGACCAATTTGACATGCATTGTGCAGCGCTGCGTAATCTGTGTGCGCTATATCAATAAATAATAATTATTATTATTATTGTATTGTCATAAGAATCAGGATTAACACTAAAGCTTCATTGCAGACGCCTGTGATAACTGTTATAGCTGATCATTGTAGCCTAGGACTAAAGTACAGTAACCTACCAACATCCAGAGCTCCGTTTGTAACTCGGGTAAGTAGGGGACCGCCTGTATAGTCTGTTATCACGCAAACATGTCCAGTAGATAGTGGGGATCCTGCTTGTAGGACATTTTAGGAAAATGGTGATACATATTGAAGTCTCCACCTGGATGAATGGCCAAATCCTCCAGGAGAACTCATTCTACAATCCTTAACTATCATACGTTTACTCATCACTGGTGGTCCTCATTGGTGAAGAAGAGGTCGGCATCCCTGGTGGTCTAAAGTAGTAAGGGTTTCATACTAGGTTTTCTGCTGGTTGATGGATTTTTTGGACTCTAATGTTCCAACTTTTTTCACTGTGTGTAGATAGGTCATCGGGTGGGTGAGGTCCAACACCCAAACCACACACCAGCTCGCTTCTCATGCAGTCTCCAGGAACCTGAAGCTTTGTGGGCAGTAGGCTACTACTACTATTGTGCATGTGGTGTCAGAGAAATGCCACTCCGTTCCTATTCATGGAAGCCACCGGCTCTGTCGCCGATGGGTGGATGAAGCCATAACCAGAAGTCTTCTTCTTCTCCATCTGGACTACTACTGTACATGCAGTGTCAGAGATCTGCCACTCTGTTCCTATTCATGGAAGCCCCAGGTTCTGTTACCAATGGGTGGATGAAGCCATAACCAGAAGGCTTCTCCTGCTCCATAGCGTCTGGTGGTTTAAAGCAGGGATCTACTGTATCTTTCGTACCCCCATGACTTTATCTCATGACCTATGTGAGAACTTGTCACGGGCACCCCCGCAATCCATACCACGGATCGCGGGTGCACCCGTGCCTCTCTCCGCTGCCCCGGTCCCGCTCCTGTGCACTCACCCCTCCTGGCTCCCGCTCCCGTCCAGACTAGGTCTCGCGCGCGGCCCCGCTCCCTAGGGTGCGCGCGGCCCTGTCTCAAGATTTAAAGGGCCAGCGCGCAGGTGATCGGCGCTGGTCATTTCCTGTCTTGTAACCCTTTGTCTCCCATCATTCCCTGCCGGATCTTTGTGCCTCATAGCCTTAGAGAAAGCTTCCAAGCAAGTATTCCTGCGTTCCTGTATTCCTGCGTTCCTGTGTATTCCTGTGTGTTCCCGCTCCTGAGTCCTGTGTTGCCGTGTTACCCGAGTTCCTCCGTGTTGCTGTGTTCCCGTTCCCACCAGCCTGGACCTCCTGTTGCTGACCCCGGACTTGGACTTGACGTTGCATTTCTGCCGCCTGCCCTGACCCTGTGCCTGGAAATGACTACGAGATTGTCTTCCGCTAAGGTATCTCGACCTCGGCTGCCATCGTGGGCTAGTCACACCTGGGAACGACCTAGTGGTATCCTGCCGCAGCAAGTCCAACCCGCTTTGCGGCGGGCTCTGGTGAATACCAGCTGCCGCTAGGCTCCGGTCCAGGGTGTTGGCTAGTTCCATCTCCCGCGGTGGTCCAGAGGATCCACTGACCCTGACAGAATTCCTGGTGATTTGGGTCTGAAGAAGGTTGTGTCAGCCCTTTCGGTGATCCAGAGCTGTAAGAGGATAAAGGGGATCAGCTACCAAAGCAAGTTATGAGCTATGCAGAGTACAGGGCATAATCTGATAATCAATAAGGGTCCAACAAATCCTTACTATGGGCTCCGGCCACCAGTGTGTAAATGGACCATATAATTGCACATGTCAAGTCAGACCCTCAGCAATGAACATGTTTACGACCTGATGGATGGCTCATAACTTTCTCACTCGTGGAGGTCCATTAAATCCTGACTAATGTTCCGGTCTACCGTGTGTGAAATGGACCAGAAAGTTGCATGTGCCAAGTGGGACACCCGCCAATAAACAAGGACCATCCCATGGATTGCTCATAACTTTCATTTGTGGCCCAACACCTACAACGTCCATGGCAGTAGTAGGTTAGTTGTAGTATCCGTCAAGGTCTCGGGTCTCGGATACATCCGCCCTAAACTCGCATTCTTTGCAGATGCAGAGTAAATCTTGCACTCTTTTCCGTGTTTGCTGTGAATGAGTCTTGCTAAATGAACGAACTGTGCGGTGGAACGGAGTGGACGTGGCAGAAGAAGTGTTTATAAAAGCGTGAAAGAATTAATACAGCATATCTGAGGACATCGCATCAAGGTGAATATTAATATCGGCCCAGAAGTTACGGCCAAAACTTCTAGGGGGCAGTGAGGGAGGTGAACCTTGTGGAGATCTTGTCACTTCTCTACTCACCACACTCCGTCTTATATCGGTTTCCGTGGACTCCTGCTACACTTTTCCTTTAGTTCCATTCCATTTAATAGATAAAAATTGGAAAATTGCCAACGTTCAGGTCTGCAGTGGTGGAGAATCACAGCTAAATGACAATAATAAAGACCTTTGTCTGGTGTCCATTGCTCGTTATGTTGTTGTTCTTGGTACCAAAGTCATAAGTAGTAGGCGATGGCGCCCTAGGAATGATCAGGGCTTAGTCCTTGTTGACCCCATTACTGTTATGGACTGTTATTTGGAGTCGGTGTAAAATAAGGCAGTAGGAGTGGATACAATTGACAAACCCTTTTTTTTGGGTGGTAAATCTGAACCCCATATTGGAGCCCTGGTTTAATCATTTTATAAGGTCCAAGATCTTCTGCGTAGCTGATGATTCTGGTTTCATTGGTGCACAGTATAGGAGCTAAATTATTTGTACCAGAATTTAAGAATTAGCTGGGATATCAGTTTGTTACACCAGTGCGAGTACCGACCTTCTTCTTTCCTTCTCACGTGTCTGAGCCATTGTCTTCTATGTGAATTGTCAGTATTTCATAGTTATATAAGGCACCTTCTTTGTGGAAAGCCTTCTGAGCAAACAGGTTCCTTGACCTTTAAGGACCCTAATGGGGTGTATATTAGTCTGTTTAGCTGAACCATCACTTGCTTGACTGTATCCAAACCTCTGTCTAACCCTAACCTCTGTCTTTTATATACAAACCTATTCCATCCGCCTTGACCTTCTGCTTCTCTCGGCTTCTCCACTGACTACACCTCTGCTGGCCTCCATGTACTATACACAGACAAGTCTCGACTCATCCACACACCAATAAACTACATTAATGTGGATCCACATCTACTGTTTTGCATAATTTGGACAAATTTGGTTTACCATGATCCGAGTTAGAGTAAATTTATGCAAACTGTTGAGTGTTGAGAACTAGATGACAGTACATTGGTCCACAACGCTAACCAATCCCTCTATTGTCCCATATCTGTTGGTGGCACTTGAAGGGATTTTACATGAATTGTTATTGATGTTCTATCCTGAGGATTGTCTCAATGTCCCCGAGACATGAAGCCAACTGCTCCATGTGCTCTATGTATTGGTCCCCACCAACCCATAATGAAGTGTCCTGAGAATAGGCCATGAATAGTACAAGCTTTTCCCCAATAGTTGGAGAACCCCTACAAAGACATGGGACTTATGCAGGGTTGAGATAAGTTCACCGCTTATCTTTGTATAATTGTCAAAGAATATATAATACAAATATTGTGCAGACCAAAAAAAAATGTGAGCTGCCGTCCTCCACCCGTCGCCATCCGCAGATTTAGAAGACTTGGAATGGACGAATGGGGAGCGTTACATTCGCTCCGTAATGTAATTGTTTTGTCTAACTGCCCAATAATGGCGCTATGTTCGGCAAATTGCTGGACACTGCGTGTAATTTGGCAACCGAGGACCTTTTGTGTGCCTAATAAACAAGCCTATGTGTCCCCTGCAGCCCATTGTACAGCACAATCCCAGGCATATGGGGAGGCTTGGACTTCATACACCGCACTAATGGGATGAGATCTCCCACTCCCATATAAACGCACAGAAAAATTAAATGCAGCAATAAAAAGAAATCAAAATATTATGTGCGGACGGCGGCTAATGACAGAACAGAGCCGCACCATTCCGCATTAATATCGGATGTATAGATTCTACGGCTTGACTCATCCTCAGTGTGAGATGATCGTTCAGGACTCCTGCCTGACAGCAGCTGGAGAAGTGGCAGAAACATCAAGTTTTCTACTCTCAAGAATTATTTTACACTTATTTTTCCACCCTACTGGAAATTGCACGGAAAAATGATCAGAATATTCTAAGGGTGCGGTCACACGTCGCATTTACCGCATGCGTTAAAAAACGCATTGGAATAGCTGGAGAGTGATTTGCCTAATTAAACACCTCTTAACACTTGTGTTTACAAAACGCATGCGTTAACCGCGATGTTAACGCATGCGTTAACAATGCGTTAACAACCGCATGCGTTAACCGCGATGTTAACGCATGCGTTAACCGCGATGTTAACGCATGCGTTAACAATGCGTTAACGGTTGCGTTTTGTAAACACAGGTGTTAGCAGCTGTTTAATTAGGCAAATCACTCTCCAGCTATTGCAATGCGTTTTTAAACGCATGCGGTAAACGCAACGTGTGACAGCACCCTAACAGTCCACATTAAGCTTGGCCCTACTCCAATATATTACCTAAAGTACCTATCAACTCCTGCAATCTATAGGGAAGACTTCTCAGAGTTCCAGCCCCCCACACCCAAAAAAGTGTCATGCCTATATGAGTGCAATTAGGGGGAATTAGGGGGAATGTTGACCCCCCAAAATTTTATGTATGCGCCAATGTCCCACTATTAACCCTCCCACTGCTGCCAAATGTGTCCCATATTCTTTTACAAATATTCTTGTGTTTCCAGCTACAAGCTAAGGTCAGGGCAAGCAGAGGCAGGGTGAAGAGTCAGGCTATGGGTCACAGGTCAGCACAAAAGCCAATAAAGAAGGTACCAGAAGCCTGTTTATTTAAGTGATCTTAATTCCACAGGTCCTGCTAATCCAAGTCATGTGGAGCCCGTTGTCCCTCTATGATGTGTGTAGCGGGAAAGCTGTCAATAAGCAGCGGACGGATTAGGATGGCTGTGGAGAACTTAGTGGGGGTCATTTACTAAGAGTCTGAATCGATCTTTTTCGTCGGGTTTCCCGAAAACTACCTGTTTGCGCCAAATTGCCCCGGGTTTTTGGCACACACGATCGGATAATGGCGCATCGGTGGTGGGTTGCATGCGACGGAAATCAGGGGGCGTGGCCGTCGGAAAAAACGGAGGATTCGGAATAACCGCAGTATTTAAAAAAAAATGTGTCACACACTTACCTGCACCCAGGGTAGGACGGTGAACTCCAGTGAACTCCGGCGGACTTCAGCGCAGCAGCGACACCTGGTGGACATCGGGCGCACGACCTTAGTGAATCGCTGGAAGACCCGAATTCTCAACGGAGAACGCTGGATCGCGACTGGACCAGGTAAGTAAATGACCCCCAGTGTTTAGAAGAACGACAGGGTCTTTGCAATGAAGTAATTGAGCTTTTTACCTACACTGTGCATAGGGACAAAGCAGTCAAACATCTGAGGCAAAGCGAGGATAACACACTGCTTGTGGAAACTACAGTGAAAGGGATGTTCCCATTTCAGCAAATGAATGTTATTGTTTATATGCTAAAAAGTTATACAATTTTCCAATATACTGTATACAATCTGTAACAATTCCTCACTATATTATAGATCTCTGCTTGCTGTCATTCTGTAGAAAGTTTCTATGTTTATTTCCAGTGGACAGAAATCTAACCATGGTCACACAGGTGCGCGGCTAGTTATATCACAGAGAGTAATCAGAGCTGTGTGATATAAAGAGCCGTGCACCTGTGTGATATAACGAACCATGCACCTGTGTGATATATAACGGGCCGTGCAACTATGTGATATAAAGAAGCAGTGCACCTGTGTGATATAACGAGCTGTGCACCTGTGTGATATAACGAGCCGTGCACCTGTGTGATATATAACGGGCCGTGCAACTATGTGATATAAAGAAGCAGTGCACCTGAGTGATATAACGAGCCGTGCACCTGTGTGATATATAACGAGCTGTGCACCTGTGTGATATAACGAGCTGGGCACCTGAGTGATATAACGAGCTGTGCACCTGTGTGATATATAACGAGCCGCACACCTGTGTGATATAACGAGCCGTACACCTATGTGATATAACGAGCAGTGCACCTGTGTGATATAACAAGCTGTGCACCTGTGTGATATACGGAGTCGGGCACCTGTGTGATATAACAAGCTGTGCACCTGTGTGATATAACAAGCTGTGCACCTGTGTGATATAACGAGCCGTGCACCTGTGTGATATAACGAGCCGTGCACCTGTGTGATATAACAAGCCGCGCACCTGTGTGATATAACGAGCCGTGCACCTGTGTGATAGAACGAGCCGTGCACCTGTGTGATATACGGAGCCGGGCACCTGTGTGATATAACAAGCTGTGCACCTGTGTGATATAACAAGCTGTGCACCTGTGTGATATAACGAGCAATGCACCTGTGTGATATAAGAGCTGTGCACTTGTGTGATATAACGAGCAGTGCACCTGTGTGATATAACGAGCAGTGCACCTTTGTCATATAACAAGCTGTGTACCTGTGTGATATAAGGAGCCGTGCACCTGTGTGATATAAGGAGCCGTGCACCTGTGTGATATAACAAGCCGTGCACCTGTGTGATATAACGAGCAATGCACCTGTGGGATAAAAGAGCTGTGCACCTGTGTGATATAACAAGCAGTGCACCTGTGTGATATAACGAGCAGTGCACCTGTGTGATATAACAAGCCGTACACCTATGTGATATAACGAACAGTGCACCTGTGTGATATAACAAGCTGTGCACCTGTGTGATATAAGGAGCCGTGCACCTGTGTGATATAACGAGCTGTGCACCTGTGTGATATAACAAGCTGTGCACCTGTGTGATATAACGAGCAGGGCACCTGTGTGATATAAGGAGCCGTGCACCTGTTCGATATAATGAGCAGTGCACATGTGTGATATAACGAGCAGTGCACCTGTGTGATATAACGAGCAATGCACCTGTGGGATATAAGAGGTGTGCACCTGTGTGATATAACGAGCAGTGCACCTGTGTGATTTAACGAGCAGTGCACCTGTGTGATATAACAAGCCGTACACCTATGTGATATAACGAGCAGTGCACTTGTGTGATATAACAAGCTGTGCACCTGTGTGATATACGGAGCCGTGCACCTGTGTGATATAACGAGCTGTGCACCTGTGTGATATAACGAGCTGTGCACCTGTGTGATATAACAAGCCGTGCACCTGTGTGATATAAGGAGCAGTGCACCTGTGTGATATAAGGAGCCGTGCACCTGTGCGATATAACGAGCCGTGCACCTGTGCGATATAATGAGCCGTGCACCTGTGCGATATAACGAGCCGTGCACCTGTGCGATATAATGAGCAGTGCACATGTGTGACCAGGGTTAGATTTCTGACAACTGGAAGTAACATAGAAGCAAGCCAACGCGCCAAAATCGGATCGTGTGCGCCGAAAACCCAGGGCGCAAAGCGGAAATTGTCGGAAACCCGACGAAAATGCATCCGATGGACCCTTAGTGAATGAGCCCCAATGTCCCAGCCTTCTCTCCACTAATGGACAGATTTCTCCCTTTGCACAGTATAGAAAGCTAGAGAGGGAAGGCTGAGAACCTTAAAGGGATGTCCCCATAGCATCAAATTAATGTTATTATTTCTATGATAAAAAGTTATTCAATTCTCCAATATACTTTCTGTATCAATTCATCATGGGTTTTCTAGATCTCTGCTTGCTGTGCTGCTGTAGAAATCTGTTTACTTCCAGTGAAGAGAAATCTGTCCATGGTCATGTGATGTCACCCAGGTGCACGAGCCCTTATTATTACACGACTCTGATTACTCGCTGTAACACTAACGGCTCGTGCGCCTGTGTGACATCACATGACCAGGGACAGATTTCTATTGACTGGAAGTAAACAGATTCCTATAGTAGGACAGCAAGCAGAGATCTAGAAAACCGTGAGGAGTTGATACAGTAAATTGCTTAAATTTTCATTACACAAACAATATCAATCTTTTGCTAAAAGTGTACAATCCCTTTAAGGGGGCACTGGGATTGGGGTCTCTTTATACTTTGAGATCCCTTTGAGAATTTTTTTTGTACAAATCTATGTACAGGCAGTCCCCGGGTTACCTACATGATAGGTTCTCTAGGTTTGTTCTTAAGTTGAATATTTATGAAAGTCGGAACTGTATATTTTATCATTGTAACCTCAGCCAAATAGTTTTTGGTCTCAGTGACAATTGGATTTTAAAAATGTGGGATTCTCACAAAAACTAGGATTATCAATAAAGCTTCATTGTAGACATCATGCATAACTGTTACAGCTGATTATTGTAGCCTAAAGCTAAAGTGCAGTAAATTAGCAACAGCTATAGGTCTGTAACTAGGGGTCGTCTGTAAGTCGGGTGTTCTTAAGTAGAGGACCGCCTGTATAAGTGTAACCCTAGACTTCATAAATCATTATGACCCTCCAATTTTTAGATTGTAAAGTAATCCATATGGTCCACATGTCAAAACATTTCCATATAGTTCATATACAGGCGGTCCCCTACTTAAGGACACCTGACTTACAGACAGACCCCTCTGCCCCCTGTGACCTCTCTGGATGTTACTATAGTCCCAGGCTGCAATGATCAGCTGTAAGGAGTCTGTACTGAAGCTTTATTGATAATCCTTGGTCCAATTAAAGCAAAACATTTAGAAAATCCAATTGTCACTGGGACAAAAACATTTTTTGTCTGGAGCTATAATTATAAAATATACAGTTTTGACTTACATACAAATTCAACTTAAGAACAAACCTATCGACCCTATCTTGTATGTAACCTGGGGACTGCCTGTAGTCCATATACAGGCGGTCCCCTACTTAAGGACACCGTACTTACAGACGACCCCTAGTTACAGACGGACCCCTCTTCCCCCTGTGACCTCTGGTGACCTCTCTGGATGTTACTATAGTCCCGGGCTGCAATGATCAGCTGTAAGGTGTCTGTACTGAAGCTTTACTGATAATCCTTGGTCCAATTACAGCCAAAAAATTTTGAAAATCCAATTATGCAGTTCCGACTTACATACATATTCAACTTAAGAACCCATCTTATACGTAACTGGGGGACTACCTGTACAGAGTCTGGATGGTCGTCCTACTTACTGGGATCATTAACCGAGTGACACTAATGGAAGAAGATCCTAGAATCGTGACTGCGAGTAATTACAATGTATCCGCCATAGACTGACGCCTGTCATGTAGCTGAGAGATAACGCATGGATCATTGTGTCTTATATCAGTGACAATCCTGTCCCTGCCCGGTCCGGCTCTTCTCCCCCTGCCCGGTCCGGCTGTCATCCGATCCCACTGTTTTTTCCATAAATATAGAATTTTTTTCTTCCTCTTCCCCCCGGAGACATTGATAAATGACCCCCCCCCCCCTCCGAGCTTTTACGTTACACGCTTTGCGTCGGGTAATAAAAGCTTGTTCTCGTTTCATTTCCATAACGAGGGCGGCTGGAGCATTGATTGCCGCCACGATCCGTCACCGCTTAATCTGCAGTCTGGAAACTTCTCAGCAGGATCAATGCGCTGACCCCTGAGGACGGCAAGGATTGAGGAGGTCTAAAGTGCCGGCGAGATAGATGAGAAGAATACGACCCCAGATTGTCCGGATTAGCGCCATGCACGTTCTTCTGCCATCTCCGCCGTGTTTCAGATTAATTAAACGAGGCCGTTACAGTAAAATGATATTACATCTACAGAATACTGCAACAAAAATGCTGAATAAATCTGGAGCCGTAGTAATGGAACCACATGGCACCGGGTTATTGTTAGGGAGCTCCCCCAGGGTCCGGAACTAGCACTTAAAGGACATCTACCACCAGGATGAAGGACTGTATGCAAATGAGCTTGGGGGGCTCCAGGCTCCATTAACACCTATGGAGCCTGGAGCCCCTCAGGCTCATTTACATACAGTCCTGCATCCTGGTGGTAGATGCCCTTTAAAGGGAGAGTAACAGCTCCCAGGTCCTTAAACATATCAAACCATCAGTGTGTAGACCACTTTATAACCTTACTAGACATATCTTTCCTGTTTTCTGGGATCTTTCATTTTAGAGAAAATGCACTTTTTATTTTAAGTGCACTTATTTTAATAAGTGCACTTTGGGTGGGGCTATGCCTACTAGTGCACCTGAATCTGATTCCCGTTGCTACCCAGTTTTGCCACTTTCTACAAAGATATTTACTATAGAAATTAAGAGTAAAAATAAGAAAAAATAGTGGACTAGTAGACAAAGCCCCGCCCACAGTGCACTTAAAAGTTATTATTATTATTTCGAGGAAATTGGGAAGGTGTTTCTGGAAAGCTTATTAAGAGCCCTTAAAAAAATTCTGGTTTTACATGGATGGTGAACAAGAGCTATCAAATCCGCACGTGTTTCCTGCTAACATTGCTAGCACTAGGACCCAGTGGCTGCAGGGAGAATTGAGAAAATCCCAATGGCTCCAGTCTTGTTTCAGTGTTTTACTGCAGATTTTTGGCATCATTTTGTAAGTACATGGGATGCAGCATTTTAATTTCCAATAAATGCAGAAAAAAAATTAGATTCTTTAATGTTTTATTGTATTATTTTTAATAAAAGTTTTAAGCAAACTTTGTATTAAAAGTAATTTATTCTTTCAACTTATTATTTAATTTTTTTGCCATTTTTTTAATTGTAATTCATTGAATGTTTTACTTGTATTATAGACTGTACATTATTATATCACCATATGTAATAGACCTGCCCCGAATTTAGAATTCTGGAACCCGATCAATCCATTCCCTGATTTGGAATACTAATATCTATATTGATTGTAGTATCATAGGAAGGGGTGACTTGCCCGGTCGTGACGCCGGAAAACCCAGAGGTGGTAATGTCCTTCTAAGGAAGGAGGAGCATTGTGCATAGGTGACTTGCGCCCCTTTTCTTATCTTTTTCGGCTGGGCCCCTCTTGACAGTACCACTGGTACTGAGCTTATGGTGACACTTCTGACACACTGGTTAGTATATAGTATAACGGTTGTGAACCCAACAATATGTAATTCGTCCATGAGCTAGGTTTGAAATTGGGACAACCCCTTTAAGTTTCCACGATCAGCCCCTGATTAGAGAAGTAATGGCTGGGACTAAAGTGTTCTACAATCTTGGCCATTGTTATTATGTGATGGGTGTCAATCACAGTTATCACAGAGATTCCATCACCGTTCCCATGGGAGCATATATCGTAAATGCATTTTGCACAGTGTCGGACTTAGTTCCTTTGGGCCAACCTTCCCAATATTGGTCAGTCTTTGGCATTAAGGTCTAGTATTGGACTAGAGACGATCTCTTTACAACCATTATTTAGTAGCAAAGATCAGTGTCGGACTGGCCCACCAGAGAAGCAGAGGATCCTCCGGTGGGTCAGTCCGACACAGATCTTGGGTTCTAAATAAGTGTTCCTAGTGCTATACAATGTAGCCGAACAGATAATTAATGTTACTTTATTTGTGCACATACCATATACGATCACAATAGCGGTAATTCCATTCTTTAGTACACAAGACAAGTGTCAAACTGGCCCACCAGAAAAGCAGAGGATCCTCTGGTGAGTTAGTCCGACACTGATCTTGGGTTCTAAATAAGTGCTCCTAGTGATATACATCGTAGCCAAAGGGAAAATGAATGTTACTAAATTTAAGCACATACCAGATATGATTACAATAGCGGTAATTCCGTTCTTTAGTAACCAAGATCAGTGTTAAACTTACCAACCAAAGAATCAGAGGATCCTCCGGTGGGCCCTCCCACGCTGATACTAATAATATACGTTGTAAGCAGGGGGTTAATGAAAGTTGCAATATTCATGCACAAACCTGATATGATCACAATGGTAGTAATTTTACCATATAACCTGAAGCCCTATTACCATAATCTATGTCCAATCAGACCTAATAACGAAAGGTAATAAATTATAAGCCCCCTCCCCACATTAGTGCCCAGGATTCATTACATTCATCAGTACAATATACGAGAGTCTGATATTGTTCCTTGTCCATTCCACTAACCCTCATTTTGTCCTGATTCTGATGGATGTTCGGAGCGTCACTAGATGAATGGCCGCTCGGAGAGACCATGGCTGTCAGCTCATTCTGCTGGGGATTGCTGTAATTTTACATCCTTTGGCATCTCGTCATGATAGATAGATCTCTCTCAACTTTCTCCAACCATCATCGATCCGAGTTTTATTTCAGCGGTAAGAGGATATTAAAAACACAATCCGTTAAAGATTCTTCAAGATTCAACCTCGCTCTGCAAATAAGAAAAAACAAATGCACAAAGATGGAACGTAAGAGATGAGACTCTAAGAGACACTAAGAAAGGATGGGGCAGACGAGCCCTAAAACCCCCTAACCAACACACTGAGCACATTTACTTACCCTTCCCTGGCTCGTTCCCCGATGTGCATTGTCCGTGTATAATGCGCTGTGTAGGGAGTCACTAAAATCCTGCGTCCGATATCCTGCATGTGTCGCTTCCCCGCTCAGGTCCCCGGAGTTCACCTTCTTCTTCCTGGTGCATGTAAGTGCATTGTCTGTGTATAATGCGCTGTGTAGGGAGTCACTAAAATCCTGCGTCCGATATCCTGCATGTGTCGCTTCCCCGCTCAGGTCCCCGGAGTTCACCTTCTTCTTCCTGGTGCATGTAAGTGCATTGTCAGTGTATAATGCGCTGTGCGGGGAGTCACTAAAATCCTGCGTCCGATATCCTGCATGTGTCGCTTCCCCGCTCAGGTCCCCGGAGTTCAGCTTCTTCTTCCTGGTGCATGTAAGTGCATTGTCCGTGTATAATGCGCTGTGCGGGGAGTCACTAAGATCCTGCACCCGATATCCTGCATGTGTCACTTCCCCGCTAAGGTCCCTGGAGTTCACCTTCTTCTTCCTGGTGCATGTAAGTGCATTGTCCGTGTATAATGCGCTGTGCGGGGAGTCACTAAGATCCTGCGCCCGATATCCTGCATGTGTCACTTCCCCGCTCAGGTCCCTGGAGTTCACCTTCTTCTTCCTGGTGCATGTAAGTGCATTGTCCGTGTATAATGCGCTGTGCGGGGAGTCACTAAGATCCTGCGCCCGATATCCTGCATGTGTCACTTCCCCGCTCAGGTCCCCGGAGTTCACCTTCTTCTTCCTGGTGCATGTAAGTGCATTGTCCGTGTATAATGAACTGTGCGGGGAGTCACTAAGATCGTGCGCCTGATATCCTGCATGTGTCGCTTCCCCGCTCAGGTCCCCGGAGTTCCCCTTCTTCTTCCTGGTGCATGTAAGTGCATTGTCCGTGTATAATGCACTGTGCGCGGAGTCACTAAGATCGTGCGTCCGATATCCTGCATGTGTCGCTTCCCCGCTCAGGTCCCCGAAGTTCCCCTTCTTCCCGGTGCATGTAAGTGCATTGTCCGTGTATAATGTGCTGTGCGGGGAGTCACTAAGATCCTGCACCCGATATCCTGCATGTGTCGCTTCCCCGCTCAGGTCCCCGGAGTTCAGCTTCTTCTTCCTGGTGCATGTAAGTGCATTGTCTGTGTATAATGCGCTGTGCGGGGGGGGTCACTAAGATCGTGCGCCCGATATCCTGCATGTGTCGCTTCCCCGCTCAGGTCCCCGGAGTTCACCTTCTTCTTCCTGGTGCATGTAAGTGCATTGTCCGTGTATAATGCGCTGTGCAGGGAGTCACTAAGATCCTGCACCCGATATCCTGCATGTGTCGCTTCCCCGCTCAGGTCCCCGGAGTTCACCTTCTTCTTCCTGGTGCATGTAAGTGCATTGTCCATGTATAATGCGCTGTGCGGGGAGTCACTAAGATCGTGCGTCCGATATCCTGCATGTGTCGCTTCCCCGCTCAGATCCCCGGAGTTCACCTTCTTCTTCCTGGTGCATGTAAGTGCATTGTCCGTGTATAATGCGCTGTGCAGGGAGTCACTAAGATCTTGCGCCCGATATCCTGCATGTGTCGCTTCCCCGCTCAGGTCCCCGGAGTTCACCTTCTTCTTCCTGGTGCATGTAAGTGCATTGTCCTTGTATAATGCGCTGTGCGGGGAGTCGCTAAGATCCTGCGCCTGATATCCTGCATGTGTCGCTTCCCCGCTCAGGTCCCCGGAGTTCACCTTCTTCTTCCTGGTGCATGTAAGTGCATTGTCCGTGTATAATGCCCTGTGCAGGGAGTCACTAAGATCCTGCCCCCGATATCCTGCATGTGTCGCTTCCCCCCTCAGGTCCCAGGAGTTCACCTTCTTCTTCCTGGTGCATGTAAGTGCATTGGATGTGACACAATTTGAATCTTAAATCCCACGCTCAGTCTGAATCAGTCGGATCGTCCGATGGCACCCCTCCCCCAATTTCTGCCGCATGAAAGCCAGCGCCGCTGCGCCAAAATCCAATCGTGTGTGACACAATCTTCTCCTAAATATCTGCCAAAGCGCCGAAAATCCTGAAAACTTTGGGAAGTCCGACCGAAATGCGATCCACGGACCCTTAGTAAATAAGCCCCATTGTGTAATATAACTCCAAGATACACAGGACTCGTATTTATGCTCATCCTGATCCGCCTAATTCATGAGTAAAATATGAGAAGGGATGCATTCACACTTTGTCTGCTTGGCGCGGGGGTCGGTCTTTTTTATGTTATGCTTGGAATATGGCCACCATCTTGAATGCCGCCATATTGGATCAAAGGCAAGTTTTTTTCCAGTGGGAAGATGGTCTTGCAACATATCAAAGAAGAGCAGAAATCGATCAGATTTGCAATATATCTTGTTATTCAGAGGTTATAAACATGTACTTCTCCTTAGATTCTTATGTATGGTGATAATTGCATTCAGCACCATGGACAGCATTTCAAATAGCTGCACATCACAGGGGACGTTCCTAGATGTTGTTGCAACTGACTGGGGCACATTCTTTTAATAATATTGTGCAGAGAGAGGCGCACACCCTGCACTCGTCAATCAAGCTTAAAATTGGTGCATCATAATGTCGCCACAATGTCAGACTTTCAACATAAATGTGGCGGCCGGTGCAAATCCACACCTATTTAGGGGTGTTTAATTTAATTAAAGGGGTTTTCCCATGATGACAAGATTCTTAAATATACTCAGGATAACAAAATAACACATTCTCTAATTCACAAAAATACAGCATTTCACAGATATAATGCCAAACTGTCTCTATCAGTCCTGGTGTTAACAATTTTGGTTGCCCTTGGATCTAACCATAAATCTTTTATCTTCTATGGTCGGGCAGGACAGATTCTTCTCATGAATAGCTTCTCTTGTCTGCAAGCTCCTCCCCCTCCATTACAAGAGCAGCTCAGACACTCAGGCACTTTCTGCAGATAAGTAGCAGTGTGCAGAGACTTACTCTACAAGCTACAGGCAAGATAAGGTCTTTATAGCAGGGGAAGGAGACATGTAGCATAGCTGATGTGTGGTATAGGTTATATTGTGTGCTATTGGATGAGGTAGCAGTGCTGAGAGTGTCATTGTGTTTTATTTCCATCTCATGGATCTCATCATCTCTCATCTCTGATCTCTCTTTCTATGTGTCAGATACTAGTACAATGTTCAGAAGCTAAATAAAAGTGTAGATAAACCCTGCACCCTGATAATCTAAGCACATTGTCAGCACACAGCATCTCATAGCACAGAGGAATCATGAAGTGTCTGCGCAGAGTCCCCACTCACACTCTGGGATCTTACACTGATCATCATTGAGTGATAGGAGCTAAAACACCAATAACACTGAGTAACATTGTAAAGTAAGGGGTTAAAAATGATTTTTTATATTGTGTAAACATCGCTAGGGGGTTATAGTTTGAGAACTTTCTTTCATGGGCAAAATTCCTTTAACGTTTTCCATAAAATGCATGGATGTACCTGCAGAGTAAGAGGAAGTTTTTGCAGGGATTCTTCCCTTTGGCTTGTAGATAAAAGTTCGGAGCTGGGACCACCCCTTTAACAATGGCTTTCAAAACCGGACCACCTGCTTGATTGTCAGCAGGAGCATCAGATGAATCACGGCATAACGAGGCAGTCTCCGATCTCCCACCCCCTTCTACCATCTCCTGCCAGGTAAAACACGGAGGAGCAGTTTTTGGATTTGTGATATATACTTTGGGGTTTGCTGGATGTCTGATTCCTCTGCACGGACTGTCGTTACATTCCCAGCACATGGAGGTTTTCCCGGGATTCTCTGCCAGTTCCCAGTGCCAGGACATGTGCCCAGGTTTGCTATTAGAAGCTCTTGGCGCAATTCAGTAATGGAATATTTCCAGAAAAAAAGAAGCTGTAAAATCAGGTTTTTATCTTACCTAAAAAATTTACACCTGCTGGAACAATGACCCTCCCCCCCCCCGAAGTGGCTGCATATTTCAAGGGTAACCTCCATCTATGTGTCCTGTTAAAGGAAACCTAGCACTTGAAGTGGCGGGTTTCAGATGGAAATACCGAGCACCAGCTCAGGGTGAGGTCAGGGTGAGCTGGTGCCGGAGCTTATTTTTGTTAGTGCTTTAAACCGCGGTATTGCGGTTTAAAACACTGTTTAAACTTTATAGCCGGCGCAGGGAGGTACGCACTCGGCACTTACTATGCGCGCGACCGTGCGCGCGGCTACATAGGAAGTGAATGAGAGCCGGGTGCATGGTAAGCGCCGAGCGCGTACCTCCTTGCGCCGGCTATAAAGTTTAAACAGTGTTTTAAACCGCAATACCGCGGTTTAAAGCACTAACAAAAATAAGCTCCGGCACCAGCTCACCCTGACCTCCCCCTGAGCTGGTGCTCGGTATTTCCATCTGAAACCTGCCACTTCAAGTGGTAGGTTTCCTTTAAGGTTCTCCTGATGGCAGATGTCGGTGAATAGAAGGATTGGACATGTTGATATTGGACATGCCCAATCTTTTTGCTCTTATGGAAGAAAATCCATCACTAGAGGTGTCTAACAGCAAATGATTCCACCATATCCTTACATGAACATTGGGGATAATTGCCATGGACAAATATTCCTATGAACTCTTGGTTCTGAACATTGACTCAATAATTGGGTCAAGTATTCTGCTTGCCCAAGTTTATAATAGGGGAGAAGTCCCTTAAATAAATGGCACCGCACATGCACAACCTGCAGCTTTTATCAGATTGATCAAACGACCAACAATAACATTATCCCTTTAAAGAGTTGACCTCTTTAAAGGGGTTGTCGCAAGTATTTATCCCCTATTTACAGGACTAGCTGATCGTTGAGGGTCCTACAGCTGGGACCCTGATCACGAGCACGGGACCCCGAGCCCTCCAGACCACTAGGTCCCTGTTCTTACTACTGGGTGTAGGGCAGGATGAGTATTTGCCCTGCCCCTCATTGAGTATCAGACCGCTAGGTGATCGCTTCTCGTGATGGATGTAATTAACATCACCATATCCATAATTACATCCATAATATAAATCTCATCCCAGACTTATCTTATGCTGCAGTCATTCTCTGGAATTCTCAACCCTGTATAACAGTGTATAACAGTGGTGGCGAACCTATGGACACCCTCACCATCACCCCAGCGCAGAGTTCGCCAGACAGGACTCGCACCCCCTGCAGTCCCAGGCAGCCCAGGACCCTAGAAGGAAGCTACAATGATAATCCAAAATTCCTCTCCTTCTTTCTACTGTATTGGTGTCCTCAGATGCAAATACAATTTAAACCTGCGAAAGAGCAGGGAGTAATAAGTTACTGCTTAAATTGTCGCATTGGCACTTTGAGAAAAATATGTGGGTTTTGTTTGTAGTTTGGGCACTCGGTGTCTAAAAGGTTTGCCATCACTGCTGTATAAGATTAATTCCTAACATCCAAAGCTTTCAGTGTACCTCCTGCACAGAGCTTTTTGGATCGCTCCACCACATTGTTTAATCTGACGCCCCCCCCCCCCTTATTTTACAAAATTTCTTCCCCTTCATTAAACACTATAACGCACACTCATTGAACCCCCAAAGCGCATCATATTAGTGAACATATAATAGGATAGGCCATCAGTAGTAATTCCGGGTCAACCCTTTTCGCGTAGTTTCTCTAATCTGAACATGAACCAACTCTCCTGATCCTTTCGTAGCAAGAAACTGAGCAATATATTCATCACATGACTACACCAGTGTTTTATAAAGTGAAAAATAACAATTTCTTCACAAAAATCAATATTTTTCTAATGCAATACAATTTTATATTACTTTAGCGGCAGCAGACTGGCATTGAGTACTATTTTCTAGTTTACCATTATAATTACACCCAGGAGCCCTGTTTTCCATTAATTCCTGAATATAGCGGAGAGACCCTACAAATCCAAGACAGGAGTGGACTGCACTTACGCCGCTGATCACATAGTATTAACATCCATTCCAGGCTACAGTAAGCGTCTACTAACAGCAATTACATTTCGCAAGAAAATGGCAAAGTGTAGAATATTGTTATATTACTACCAGAGCGGCTTTGTTTATTCCTTATTTTCTGTAAAGGACGGAAGGATCCTTGACCTGCGGCTGAACACAGATCATTGGCGTGAACTTGTACGGAGTTATATAAGTCGCCATTATGTAACATATAACGCTTCATTCGTGGAGAATTTTCTCACTTATTCAATAAGAAAACATTCTGGTTTATCTAAATGACACAAAATAATGAACTTGTGATATGGTGACGCATGTGATTATGCCTTGAGCTGCGCTACTTTGTCTTCGCCGTACAAGGCGTATTGTTCTGTATAGAATCTACCTGTAATACAGGGGCAGGTGCTACATGAGGGGTCAAAGCCAATAGACATGACCGCGCTTCGTGCGCCGCAGCAAGGACTTTCTGTACTCTTGTACTTTCTTCTGTAAATGTAATGGGAGATTGTTGCAAATTTCTCTTGTAGGTAAAGGCATAAAATGAGCTAAATTCTACAAGTTTGCAACATTATTTCCATGGATATGTCCAGACATTGCAGGTGTGTCCCAAATTTTTGCATATTGAGACAATTACAGGAGGGGGGTTCAATGGGAAATGGGGAAGGTAGTCCCTAAACCATTGTGCCAGGTGAAGGAAGGCTTAGAATAGGCAAAGCAAAAAGAAAAGTCTTCCAAAAATTCGGCACCAACACTTTCTTGACACAAGATGAAAGAACCGGAGTCCCCTTTCCAGGAAACGATCAAGTTCTCCTTCTGTTTGGGAAAAGCTAAACTTTTCCATTTAATGTGACAGAATGCCGGGGTGGATTAAGACCAGACTCCCATGGGTCTTGGGCAGGGCCGGCTCCAGGTGTAAGTAGGCCCCTTGGCGACAGAGCCATAGTGAGCCCATTATCAGTAAGCTCAACGTGCAATCATACACGAGGGCAGCAGTGCCCCCTTTCCACAGGCGCAGCCTAGAAAAACTTTCTACCCTCCCATACCAGTCTGATGTATTGAAATAATCTGTTGCTTAGTGCATACATATTACATCGGGACATCACCAAAACCAAGATTACCGCATAGAAAGAACACCAGAACAAAGATTACTATTTAGATACTTTACCAGAAACAATGTACAGATATATAGGAGCAGATTAACCCTTACTACATAAATACAGGGTCAGAACTAATTTTATAACCGAACCAAGCTGACTACATAGAAGACCCGAACCACTATAGCTAATATAATGACAGTGCCCCCACAGTAGTCACAGTGCCCACCCATCAGTCACAAAGCCTCCGCACTGACCCCCAGTAGCCAAAGTGCCCATTCAGCATCCACAGTTCCCCCACACTGTCCCCAGTAGCCACAGGGCCCATTTAGTAGCCAAAGTGCCCTTCCAGCAGCCACAGTGCCCTCACAATGCCCCCAGTAGCGACAGTGTCCCTTCAATAGCCACAGTACCCCTCCAGCAGCCATAGAGCCCCTATTATTTACAGTGCTTCCCCATCAACCACAGTGCCCCCACACTAACCCGAGAAGCCACAGTGCCCCACCAGTAGCCACACTGTCCACCCCTCCCTAGTAGCCACACTGTCCCCCCATTAGCCACACTGTCCCCCCAGTAGCCACACTGTCCACCCCTCCCTAGTAGCCACACTGTCCCCCCAGTAGCCACACTCTCCCCTTTACTCCAGTAGCCGCACTGTTCTCACCCCCCCTCCCTCGTGGTAGCCGCCGTGTTAACCCTCTAAATGGGTCTGCTCACCCACCATTAACACCAGTGATTGGTGTTGGTGCCAGTGTAATCCTTTACATGACGGGCTCCAATAAAAAATACGTTTGTCTGGGGTTAGCCAACCCCATTAAACCTTTATAATTTCAGACAGGGTCTCATCCATCACAGTAAGGACAATGTCTACCCGGATAAGTGGAGGCTTCAGAGTCAAATATTCAAAGCAACTTGATGTATTATTAATATTCCCATATACATAGTAATACAATGGATCCGTATCCGTAATAATGTAGACCAAGAGCGTTGCCCCGGGAGGTCAATGGAGGTCGACCATCTCTGAACATGTGCCAGGTCTTGTATTGTGTTGTATTGTCCTCGGAAGGGAATGTTTCGGGGATGAATTGGATAAACCTTGGAAAACTTTGCAATAGAAATAAAATATTTACCGCCACGATAATAACTGCAGGGTAAAAGCGTTCTTATTGCTGCGGCCTTGAACCGCAAATTCACAGAAGACGTTGTACGTAACAAAGATTTATAGGAATACCAAGAAAACATAGACTTTATATTGTATGGATCCACTGGATGGTATGTTAATGGAGATGTGAAGGACAATAGGTTGGTTCTTCCAGGTGCTGTCGTTTTAAGATGTTCATGTCTTTCTTCTACTATCCTGTGCTCAGTCTTGTTTGATCCTTTCTTGGATATTGACTACCCGCCTGGCTCTCCATCTTCTGGATTCTTACCTGGAATTTCTTCTGCTGCTTGTGCAACATCCCCCACCGGGGCCTAGTCTTTTCTTGGGGTCTGGAGACAGCCGGGGGCCCAGAATACCGGAGTGGCTGGCGGTTGCGGCCTCGGCACGCTGATGTCACGGTGCTTGGTATGGGGAGCGGAGGGCTATCCTCCAGCAGATCTCCAGCAGGTGGTGTGTGCAAGAAATATGGAGGGAGAGGCTAATGCACTGGTTCTCCCTGGGGCAACCCCTGAGTGTCTGTAAGATAAGTCCCTGGATGATGGATAGGGAAGCCCGTGGTGGTAACAGCCATATCCAGGGATCAGACGGAGACAACATTGTGCTAATCAACTTACAGTTCTTTATTGAAATTCAGACAGCAGGCAATGGCCAAACAATAACACAGCAAATTCAGATTACTGGAGTGGTTGTGGAGAGTGGTCCTTAGGAATAAAACCCCAGGCTTGGATCATTGAGGTGGAGCTGTGTCCAAATTGTGGAAGCTGCGACTCTAGGCTAGATTCTCCTGACTCGTCCTAACTGTCAGGTAGTAGGCCTGAGGCACTATCAGTTCCTGGGATTAGTATCTGTGGTAGCATGGAAGGTGTGCTGCACACACTCACTGAAGTACAGACCAGCTAAGACCATGTGCTCTCACTGAGCAGGGGTTTTTATACTCCCCCTGGTCAGGTGGTAGCATCTCTCCAACCACACTCCAGTTTACAATACAGCCACATAATTGGATAATTAGTTACAACAATTTAACTTTTGCCTTTCCAGGCAGTATCTACAGCTACAATTGCACAATACTCAGATTCCAGAACCTTCCTAGTGAGGTGATGAAACTCCCTAACAGCTCCTGACCTGGAGAGGTTGCTATTCGCAACTACCAGCCTGCCCATACTTTAGCAGGGGTGTTGCACCTGTTCGGATTGAGCCTCATCTACTCCCATGGGCTTAGTTAATGCAGTATTTCTTCTGTTTCTCCATGTATTTCTTGTTCTCATGCTAGTCTTCAATCCTGGTGTTTGTCTGCAGGTGAACCTGTAGTTAGAGGATACCTGGTTCTCCTGCTTCCAAGGGTTTGAGAACCTATTCTATGTACATGTTCTAAATACTTTTAGCCAGGAAATTCCCCGGATGTTAATGGAAATTAGCTTTAAATTTGGCCCATGACTGGCATGTGACCCAAGACATAAAGAGGACCTATCATCATGTGCAAAATGCTAATTGGCGTTATCACTATGCCCTTAATCAATTTGGTGTTAAAAGAAATCATCTTAACATTCAAAAAAATATGGACGAAATGCTAAGGGTGGGTGCACGTAGTGCACCAATTCACCACGAGCCAGGAGACAAAAAAGCGCGAAAGATTCAAGTGTATTGAACGAGAGCTAGGTCAAGAAGAATGGTTCTCACCTTGTTGAATAGCAAATTAGGCGTATAGCTGATCGGAGAAGGAAGCCGCTGCCAACGGGATACCAGGTCCGGACATATAGCAGATGACGGACTTGGCGGACAATGCGGAGAACCACGAGATGCTTGAGATATTATCCCGCTTCTGGAGGCGCTGCTCTTCTCTCCTCAGTGCAGGACACTCTCTACCTCACACCTGTGTGTGAGGAGAGAAGAGCAGCGCCTCCAGAAGCGGGATAATGGGGCAAATTTACTTACCCGGCCCATTCGCGATCCAGCGGCGCCTTCTCTGCTCTGGATTCGGGTCCGGCCGGGATTTAAGAAGGTAGTTCCTCCGCCGTCCACCAGGTGGCGCTGCTGTGCTGAAAGTCATCTCATCGCTCCGGAATGCACCACCTCGGACCAGGTGAAGGTAAGCGGTCCCCAAGCGACACTTTTTCGGTTTTTAAATGCGGCGGTTTTTCCGAATACGTCGGGTTTTCATTCGGCCACGCTCCCCGATTTCCGTCGCGCGCATGTCGGCGCCGATGCGCCACAATCCGATCGCGTGCACCACAATCCCGGGGCAATTCAGGTACAATCGGCGCAAATCGGAAATATTCGGGTAACACGTCGGGAAAACGCGAATCGGGCCCTTAGTAAATGACCCCCAATATCTCAAGCATCTCGTGGTTCTCCGCATTCAAAAAAATATGACATTTTTATACAAATTATACTATTCTAAACTGCGGCACAGACAGTAAGCCTTGATTCTGAACCCATCAGACCCTACGTATTTACTCAAAACCACCCTAGGTGGTGGCCAATAAATCGGTGATGATCCCTTCCTGCACCAAAGGGCAGATCACGGAGACAAAGACAAGACAGTACAAACAGATAAAAGAATAGCCACCAGAGCCAGGTCACAACAAAGAGGGCAACCTACATCAATAGTGATTGGGCTAGAACTCCGAGATGTGGATGGCTCATGAAGCAGGCGAGGAGATATCAATCACAATGAGTTGACTAACAATGAACCAAAGCTAATGCTGCAGGAAAGAGACGGGTGTGATGCCAATCAATCCAAACAACGTAGTGGGAAAGGCACAGAGATACAATCAGCGTCTTATCAGCTGTAAACCACGAACCGAGGATGAAGCCAACGCAGATGTTACAGTCACATATAAAATTCCTTATGTTGACTGAATTTATAAAATCCCAATTCATCAAGGGAACAGAGCCAACCTATAGAGGGACGTCATTCAGCTCTATCCATTCCCTTTTCATAAATAGCCCCCAACCCTATAGTCTTATTTATAAGGGATAGTGAGATCAGAGGAAGGTTTTGAAGGTTCTCATAAACTGATATATTACTGCTAAACTGTTCAATTTTGGAAGAGCATCGAAGGCAGATTCCAACTATGACTTCCAACGGAATCCTTATGCGAGTCTGAATTCTGACCTTTTTTTTTAGAAATATGCTTTGCTTTACTCTTGAACCCTCTGTTTTCCAGTGAAGTTGGCCCCCAACCTTGTTTAAATCAAACAAAATCAGTGTCAAACGTTTGTGCTATGTTTATGCACCAGAAATTTTCATTTGTGCTGCTAGCATTTTTAAGATATTAATAAAAGTTTCCAGAGGTCATCAGAGGTCAACCAGCCCCCCCCCCCCCCATTTTCAAATGGTGTGTGCTGCTCAAATTTTTGTTTGTGCTGCCTTTGTTTTGAATATATTAACACATTTTTAAAGGTCAAAAGTTCAGCCAGTGCACCCCCTCCCCCACACATTAACCAAATCAAACAAATCTGGTGTCAAACGTTCTTGCTACGTTTGTGCTGGTTTTTGCTTCAGCAGAGTTCATTCCTTCCATAGTACAATGTATTTGCTAACTTCCCCTGGTGATCAAACCAGGGAAGTGTCGTTATTGTTGTTTTTTGTTTTTTTTTAACAGTTCATAACTTAAAAACCAGCACAAACGTAGCACTAAAGTTTGACACCAGTTTTGTTTGATTTGGTTAATGGGGAGAGGGGGGGGGCTGGTTGACTTTTTGACCTTTAAAAATTTGTTAATATATTCAAAACAAAAGCAGCACAAACAAAAAGTTGACCCAAACAAACGTAGCACAATTGAATGACAGCAGTTTTGTTTGATTTGGGCAATGGGGGGGGGGGGGCTGATTGACCTCTGATGACCTCTGAAACTTTAATTAATATCTTAAAAATGATAGCATCGTAAACGAAAATTTATGCTGCACAAACCAGCACAAATGTAGCACAAACGTTTGACACCAATTTTGTTTGATTTGAACAAGGTGGGGGGGGGGCACCTTCACTCTTTTGTCCTCAATCCATTGCTCAAGATCTCTTCACGTCCATAAGTTCAGTCCTCGCCTACGTGACTTCACGAAACATAACTTAGACTTCCTGTGAGTGCAGAGAGAACTTGACCCAACTTCTGATGCTTCTGCACTGACAAGAAGATTGCACAGAAGATTTTTTCGATTTAGAACAACGCAAAGTACTTTGAGGGATGGGGGTGTAGTGGATGCTGCGGAGCCATACAATGTCACTGCCATTCTCATGAATATGCATATGTGTTCTACTGATGGAACATATAATACTGCTTCCTCAGCTTCCTCATTATATTTATATCCCTTATAATCGTAAAAAACGTCAGCGGAGGAAGGAAAAGAATGATGGACGAAATGACTAAAGTGTCGTGAAATCTTCTCCGTGTGCAAAAGCAAATAGGAGACGTATATCCACTGCACAAGGATCTTATATAGCCTATATAATAGCGTAAGGCCAGACTATATGGATATCTAAAGGGGGGTTCAAATAGATCAGTAGAATAGGTCCTCATTATCAGATAAATGGGGGTCCAACACTCTCACAGATCTGCAGAGAATGAAACACAGCGCCATTATTAGTGTAGTGGCTGAAACAAGTCACTGCAGCTTAGCTTTCATTTAACTGAAATAGAGCTGATCTGCAGTGACCCAGATATTCCGAATTAGTTGTTTTTGATATGTGAGGTAGGGCAAGGATGGGGCATAGGAGATAAAAGGTGGTAGATGTGTTTTTTTTACTCTTTTTTTTGGGGGGGGGGAGGTTAAGGGAAAATAGGAAATAAAAAATCTTTTCAAAACATGAAACAGGATATTAATTATTAAGATATAATGATTAGACTATAATTATGACCATAAATAATGAGGATGATATTTTACTGTACAATGTTACTGGAACTATACAATAGTATATTTATGTAAAATATGTAACTTTAAGATGATTTGTAGCTAAAATATAATTGTTAATAAAAGAAGAAAAAATAATATATTCAGAATTGGTTGAGGGGTTGGCCACTTCAAAGGGTCGGGGCTTAACCTGATGGGCTGGGAGCACACATTTCTTTGTCTTGCTGGCTTCTGGCAGATGGAGGAGGCCATAAATTCTTTACTGTATTTCTTCCCCTCCTACATAACCACTTACATTTCAGTGACTGGAAGGCTGTACAGATGCACTTGGCACCCACTTCCCTATCCACTAATATGGGATTAGTTATGACATTAGTGATGAGCCGAAATACAGTCATGACTGCATGGCCTCCTCCATACCCCGGAAGTCAGCAGGACCTCACAGGAAGTCCTGAGTCCTGGTGCCTGGATCTCCTGGTGGCTTCACAGAAACTTTATCAAGGTAAGTATAATATGGGTCCATTGTAAAGTTTTGTATCACTGACCCCATTAATTCATGGGATACAAGTATTTACAATGTACAGACACACCAGGAGACATAACAGGTCCTCTCTAAATGATGTAGGAGTCAAACATTGATTTACATTTTGCAATTTTTCCTTTAATGCAAAAATAAAATAAAATTAGAAAAAAATCTGCAACTTTTTGGCACCTTGTCACTCGAGTGATTTTTTTTTTTACAGGTGCGTGGGGCCTACAGAGAGGTCAGGTGGCCTGAGAAGGATGAAATAAAAAGTATTCTAAAATATTCTGCATCTCAATGTCTTGTTGCCTTCCCGTCTTTTACATCCAGAAAATAAAAGTCACAAAACCCCAGGAAAATGATAAAAATATTAGCTATGACATATATGATCGTGAGGATGAAACCTGGGGGAGGGGGGCAGTTGGGTGTCAGACGATGATAGACGGGACTGATCCCACCCGCAATGTTTATCCCAGATTTTTAGATGTGCTAATGTTTCAGCTTAAACCCGAGTTTCCCGCATAATTTGAGTATTTTTGACTGCCGAGTAACCAGCCAACACGAGGTGTCAGGGAGATTCTTTTGTAATGTTAATCCTCCGCTCATTGCTGTTGTTTCCAGAATTTCTGTGACAGAAAACGTCTATTTAATAGCGTTCTGTGAACGTGAAGACAGAGCTGACAGATGAAACCCCACCATCCCCAACGTGCATCAGCTATGCCTGGCACGGAGCGCTACAACTCCCCAGGAGCCTCCTGCTCCATGAGAAACACTTATTATGAGGGGCCCTATAATTGTCCATCAAAAATGAACAGATATTTGGGGTGTAAGTAATATTTCAAGGAAATCTACCTTCAAAATTCATCATGATAAACCAGGGGCACTTACTATCCTTTCTTCTAAAATCAACTTTTAAAATTTTGCTAAAGAAGGGCTCTGGGGGCATTAGCAGAGCCCCACTATGATGTAGCTTCACAGGCTGTTGCACTAATTGTTATCATGAAAAGTTTTTTTATAGATTTAAAAAACATTGAGGATTGCTGATGGGGTCAGTGATGGTCCAACAGCTGGGATACTCCTCAATATACTATGGTGCCATTATAGCACGGCCTGGAGCTGCAATACCTCACTTCTCCCCAATGGATAGGGGATAACAGGCAAACGTGGAACAAACCCTTGGACTTGGAGACTACCACCTCCCCCGGAGAGCAATGACCTTTGATTCTAAGCCTACTTTAATTATCACTTAAAATCAAGCCTTTTCTGAAAAATTCCAATTTTAGTTACTTGATAAGGAGGTAGTTGATGCACTCGGATGTGTCCTCAGCACCCATGCAGAGGCGTGCACTTGTGCCCCTCTCCATTGCCCTGAACCCCCGCTGGATCACTCACCTCGGCTCAATCCAGCGCTGACTCCGGGTTCTAAAGGGCCAGTGCGCCAATAATTGGAGCCGGTCGGCTTAAATTCCAGCCCATTCCTGTGTCCCCTGACAGATCTTTGTGCCTCACAGCCCTGGAGAAATCTTGTCTATGCCCTTTGCTTGTATTCCGAATTCCTGTTGTGACCCCGGTTCCATTATTGACTCTGATCCCGTGCTGCCTGTCTCGACCTCTTGCCTGTTCCACACCACGACCTTGCCTTACGATTCTGTACTTCACCTTGGCCTCCACTGCGGATAAAGTCACGCCTGTGGAATGACCTGGTGGTACCATGCTGCAACAAGTCCAAGCTGCATTGCCACTTAGACTCTGGTGCCAGGTGTCGGCTGGTGTCATCGTCCATGGTGGTCCAGAGGATCCACTACCACTGATCCTGACATGCACTATTCCTGCCTGCATCACTCCTCCCTTCCAAATAAGTAGGAGACTTGTTAGTCGCATGGGGCAACACTGAACCAATAGGGAGGTGATTTAGACAGGAATATTACGTGTGGATAAGTGCGCTGAAGACACGAGTGCACCAACTGCAACTTAATATGGGAATATCTCAGAAATGTCAAAATGGACAGAAATAATAAAGATATGTCCAAGATCACAGAACTTTTCACCTCCAAATACTTTCAGTAGTTTAAAATGTCTCACAGAGGAGGTAGACTCCCTTTAAGGAAATAGCCAGAAGCTTTCAAGGTCCCACCTATAGGAATTCTCGAAACCTGTACAGCCCCTTTAAGAGAAAAACTAAGAAGCAGAAATTCAGAAGAAAGGGAAACTGGATGCAGTATTCTGACCCTCCCTCCATAATGAGAGGTGAGTACAGAAGCGTGGATGCTCGTTAATAGTTAATTAAGAGGTATTCTGTATTTTCACAGCGGCCTCGCACGGAGCGGACCTGATCTATTGATTCCATCATTATAAACAGATAATGGATTTGCTTTAATTATTTTCCGGGTATTGATTCATCCGCTTTGTATCCAACTTATTTGACAGTAGTTGATATGGTGGAGCGGCGGAGCACTCGGAGCAACGGGACATGACCATGCCCTGCGTGATTTACAGATCATATTATATATTAGCAGAATACACTGATAATTTAGGATGTCAGAGCTGACAGCGGTGACCAGAGTAATATCCTTCACTAATGTGACCTGCTCTGCTAGCGCTCAAGGCCACAGTCAGCAGAAGGAGACACATCTATTCTCCGAGCGCCGCTGTAGGCAAAACATGCGGCCATTGCTCATAGGGGATATTAGAGGAATGCTGACCTGACGTTAAAGGGTATTTCCATTTGGATCAAAGACATATCAGAAAATAAAATATTATATAGTAAAAGCTAAGTTTACATTTTACATACATGCAGATTTTTTCAGAACGTTTTATGTTGGGATCCCTATCCTTTAGAGCGAGCCCATAAAATTACACTCTGGTGGAGAGAAGACCCTGTCCATAGGAGCTTACACTCTACAGTAGATAGGTCCCTGCCCATAAGAGCTTACACTCTACAGGAGAGAGGACCCTGCACATAAGAGCTTACACTCTACAGGAGAGAGGACCCTGCCCATAAGAGCTTACACTCTACAGGAGAGAGGTCCCTGCCCATAAGAGCTTACACTCTACAGGAGAGAGGACCCTGCCCATAAGAGCTTACACTATACAGGAGACAGGACCCTGCCCATAAGAGCTTACACTCTACAGGAGAGAGGTCCCTGCCCATAAGAGCTTACACTGTACAGGAGAGAGTAGCCTGCCCATAAGAGCTTACACTCTACAGGAGAGAGGACCCTGCCCATAAGAGCTTACACTCTACAGGAGAGAGGACCCTGCCCATAAGAGCTTACACTCTACAGGAGAGAGAACCCTGCCCATAAGAGCTTACACTCTACAGGAGAGAGAACCCTGCCCATAAGAGCTTACATTCTACAGGAGAGAGGACCCTGCCCATAAGAGCTTACATTCTACAGGAGAGAGGACCCTGCCCATAAGAGCTTACACTCTACAGGAGAGAGGACTCTACCCATAAGAGCTTACACTCTACAGGAGAGAGGACCCTGCCCATAAGAGCTTACACTCTACAGGAGAGAGGACCCTGCCCATAAGAGCTTACACTCTACAGGAGAGAGGACCGTGCCCATAAGAGCTTACACTCTACAGGAGAGAGGACCGTGCCCATAAGAGCTTACACTCTACAGGAGAGAGGACCCTGCCCATAAGAGCTTACACTCTACAGGAGAGAGGACCCTGCCCATAAGAGCTTACACTCTACAGGAGAGAGGACCCTGCCCATAAGAGCTTACACTCTACAGGAGAGAAGACCCTGCCCATAAGAGCTTACACTCTACAGGAGAGAGGACCCTGCCCATAAGAGCTTACACTCTACAGGAGAGAAGACCCAGCCCATAAGAGCTTACAATCTACAGGAGAGAGGACCCTGCACATAAGAGCTTACACTCTACAGGAGAGAGGACCCTGCCCATAAGAGCTTACACTCTAAAGGAGAGAGGACCCTGCCCATAAGAGCTTACACTCTACAGGAGAGAGGACCCTGCCCATAAGAGCTTACACTCTACAGGAGAGAAGACCCTGCCCATAAGAGCTTACACTCTACAGGAGAGAGGACCCTGCCCATAAGAGCTTACACTCTACAGGAGAGAAGACCCAGCCCATAAGAGCTTACAATCTACAGGAGAGAGGACCCTGCCCATAACAGCTTACACTCTACAGGAGAGAGGACCCTGCAAATAAGAGCTTACACTATACAGGAGAGAGGACACTGCCCATAAGAGCTTACACTCTACAGGAGAGAGGACACTGCCCATAAGAGCTTACACTCTACAGGAGAGAGGACCCTGCCCATAAGAGCTTACACTCTAAAGGAGAGAGGACTCTGCCCATAAGAGCTTACACTCTACAGGAGAGAGGACACTGCCCATAAGAGCTTACACTCTACAGGAGAGAGGACCCTGCCCATAAGAGCTTACACTCTACAGGAGAGAGGACTCTGCCCATAAGAGCTTACACTCTACAGGAGAGAGGACCCTGCCCATAAGAGCTTACACTCTACAGCAGAGAGGTCCCTTCCCATAAGAGCTCACAATCTACAGGAGAGAGGACCCTGCCCATAAGAGCTTACACTCTACAGGAGAGAGGACCCTGCCCATAACAGCTTACACTCTACAGGAGAGAGGACCCTGCACATAAGAGCATACACTCTACAGGAGAGAGGACTCTGCCCATAAGAGCTTACACTCTACAGGAGAAAGGACCCTGCCCATAAGAGCTTACACTCTACAGGAGAGAGGACCCTGCCCATAAGAGCTTACACTCTACAGGAGAGAGGATCCTGCCCATAAGAGCTTACACTCTACAGGAGAGAGGACCCTGCCCATAAGAGCTTACACTCTACAGGAGAGAGGACTCTGCCCATAAGAGCTTACACTCTACAGGAGAGAGGACACTGCCCATAAGAGCTTACACTCTACAGGAGAGAGGACCCTGCCCATAAGAGCTTACACTCTACAGGAGAGAGGTCCCTGCCCATAAGAGCTTACACTCTACAGGAGAGAGGACACTGCCCATAAGAGCTTACACTCTACAGGAGAGAGGACCCTGCCCATAAGAGCTTACACTCTACAGGAGAGAGGACTCTGCCCATAAGAGCTTACACTCTACAGGAGAGAGGACACTGCCCATAAGAGCTTACACTCTACAGGAGAGAGGACCCTGCCCATAAGAGCTTACACTCTACAGGAGAGAGGACTCTGCCCATAAGAGCTTAAACTCTACAGGAGAGAGGACCCTGCCCATAAGAGCTTACACTCTACAGCAGAGAGGTCCCTGCCCATAAGAGCTCACAATCTACAGGAGAGAGGACCCTGCCCATAAGAGCTTACACTCTACAGGAGAGAGGACCCTGCCCATAAGAGCTTACACTCTACAGGAGAGAGGACCCTGCCCATAAGAGCTTACACTCTACAGGAGAGAGGTTCCTGCCCATAAGAGCTTACACTCTACAGGAGAGAGGACCCTGCCCATAAGAGCTTAAACTCTACAGGAGAGAGGACCCTGCCCATAAGAGCTTACACTCTACAGGAGAGAGGACCCTGCCCATAAGAGCTTAAACTCTACAGGAGAGAGGACCCTGCCCATAAGAGCTTACACTCTACAGGAGAGAGGACCCTGCCCATAAGAGCTTACACTCTACAGGAGAGAGGACCCTGCCCATAAGAGCTTACACTCTACAGGAGAGAGGACCCTGCACATAAGAGCTTACACTCTACAGGAGAGAGGACCCTGCCCATAAGAGCTTACACTCTACAGGAGAGAGGACCCTGCACATAAGAGCTTACACTCTACAGGAGAGAGGACACTGCCCATAAGAGCTTACACTCTACAGGAGAGAGGACCCTGCCCATAAGAGCTTACACTCTACAGACTGACCGTATTAACGTTCAACCCAACAAAAATTGTACCCCGCTCCCCCTTTCCAAGAAACCAACACAAATACAATTTTTGGGATAAAAAACTGGGGGTCGGCCACAGCTTTATTATTTACATAACAAATAAGCGACCTGTGGGAAGAACCCTGACCCTTACCCTAACTTCACCTTGCATGCCTGGCCCCGCCTCCGCGGGGGCATGTCCTAGTTGTTCCGTCAGGTGATTTAACTAACAGCCGAGAGGGTCAAGATTCCACCACAGGCCAAGCTGTGACTACCAACAACAACATGAGTAACGCAATAACAAACAGCAAAGAATAAAATATTAACAAAAACAATAATATACAATAATAACATAGGGAGGGTGGGTGGGATCTCTTGAGCGCGGAGCAGTCAAAGAGGCTGGCTAGCTCCGCGCTCAAGAATAAATATCCTGGCCCGATGCCCCCCAGTGGCCAGCGGAACTCACTGGCCACCAATGGGAGCTTAAAACAGAGGAGGAAAGGGGAGGGGGAGAGCAGGAGGGACCGTGCCCCTTAAAGGAGAAGAGCACGGCCAGTCCTGCAGCCCCCCAGCTTATACAGCCTGCGGGCTGAGCAGGAGAGAGGACCCTGCCCATAAGAGCTTACACTCTACAGGAGAGAGGACCCTGCCCATAAGAGCTTACACTCTACAGGAGAGAGGACCCTGCCCATAAGAGCTTACACTCTACAGGAGAGAGGACCCTGCCCAAAAGAGCTTACACTCTACAGGAGAGAAGACCCTGCCCATAAGAGCTTACACTCTACAGGAGAGAGGACCCTGCCCATAAGAGCTTACACTCTACAGGAGAGAAGACCCAGCCCATAAGAGCTTACAATCTACAGGAGAGAGGACCCTGCACATAAGAGCTTACACTCTACAGGAGAGAGGACCCTGCCCATAAGAGCTTACACTCTACAGGAGAGAGGACCCTGCACATAAGAGCTTACACTCTACAGGAGAGAGGACCCTGCCCATAAGAGCTTACACTCTACAGGAGAGAAGACCCTGCCCATAAGAGCTTACACTCTACAGGAGAGAGGACCCTGCCCATAAGAGCTTACACTCTACAGGAGAGAAGACCCAGCCCATAAGAGCTTACAATCTACAGGAGAGAGGACCCTGCCCATAACAGCTTACACTCTACAGGAGAGAGGACCCTGCAAATAAGAGCTTACACTATACAGGAGAGAGGACACTGCCCATAAGAGCTTACACTCTACAGGAGAGAGGACACTGCCCATAAGAGCTTACACTCTACAGGAGAGAGGACCCTGCCCATAAGAGCTTACACTCTAAAGGAGACAGGACTCTGCCCATAAGAGCTTACACTCTACAGGAGAGAGGACACTGCCCATAAGAGCTTACACTCTACAGGAGAGAGGACCCTGCCCATAAGAGCTTACACTCTACAGGAGAGAGGACTCTGCCCATAAGAGCTTACACTCTACAGGAGAGAGGACCCTGCCCATAAGAGCTTACACTCTACAGCAGAGAGGTCCCTTCCCATAAGAGCTCACAATCTACAGGAGAGAGGACCCTGCCCATAAGAGCTTACACTCTACAGGAGAGAGGACCCTGCCCATAACAGCTTACACTCTACAGGAGAGAGGACCCTGCCCATAAGAGCTTACACTCTACAGGAGAGAGGACCCTGCACATAAGAGCATACACTCTACAGGAGAGAGGACTCTGCCCATAAGAGCTTACACTCTACAGGAGAAAGGACCCTGCCCATAAGAGCTTACACTCTACAGGAGAGAGGACCCTGCCCATAAGAGCTTACACTCTACAGGAGAGAGGATCCTGCCCATAAGAGCTTACACTCTACAGGAGAGAGGACCCTGCCCATAAGAGCTTACACTCTACAGGAGAGAGGACTCTGCCCATAAGAGCTTACACTCTACAGGAGAGAGGACACTGCCCATAAGAGCTTACACTCTACAGGAGAGAGGACCCTGCCCATAAGAGCTTACACTCTACAGGAGAGAGGTCCCTGCCCATAAGAGCTTACACTCTACAGGAGAGAGGACACTGCCCATAAGAGCTTACACTCTACAGGAGAGAGGACCCTGCCCATAAGAGCTTACACTCTACAGGAGAGAGGACTCTGCCCATAAGAGCTTACACTCTACAGGAGAGAGGACACTGCCCATAAGAGCTTACACTCTACAGGAGAGAGGACCCTGCCCATAAGAGCTTACACTCTACAGGAGAGAGGACTCTGCCCATAAGAGCTTAAACTCTACAGGAGAGAGGACCCTGCCCATAAGAGCTTACACTCTACAGCAGAGAGGTCCCTGCCCATAAGAGCTCACAATCTACAGGAGAGAGGACCCTGCCCATAAGAGCTTACACTCTACAGGAGAGAGGACCCTGCCCATAAGAGCTTACACTCTACAGGAGAGAGGACCCTGCCCATAAGAGCTTACACTCTACAGGAGAGAGGTTCCTGCCCATAAGAGCTTACACTCTACAGGAGAGAGGACCCTGCCCATAAGAGCTTAAACTCTACAGGAGAGAGGACCCTGCCCATAAGAGCTTACACTCTACAGGAGAGAGGACCCTGCCCATAAGAGCTTAAACTCTACAGGAGAGAGGACCCTGCCCATAAGAGCTTACACTCTACAGGAGAGAGGACCCTGCCCATAAGAGCTTACACTCTACAGGAGAGAGGACCCTGCCCATAAGAGCTTACACTCTACAGGAGAGAGGACCCTGCACATAAGAGCTTACACTCTACAGGAGAGAGGACCCTGCCCATAAGAGCTTACACTCTACAGGAGAGAGGACCCTGCACATAAGAGCTTACACTCTACAGGAGAGAGGACCCTGCCCATAAGAGCTTACAATCTACAGGAGAGAGGACCCTGCCCATAAGAGCTTACACTCTACAGGAGAGAGGACCCTGCCCATAAGAGCTTACACTCTACAGACTGACCGTATTAACGTTCAACCCAACAAAAATTGTACCCCGCTCCCCCTTTCCAAGAAACCAACACAAATACAATTTTTGGGATAAAAAACTGGGGGTCGGCCACAGCTTTATTATTTACATAACAAATAAGCGACCTGTGGGAAGAACCCTGACCCTTACCCTAACTTCACCTTGCATGCCTGGCCCCGCCTCCGCGGGGGCATGTCCTAGTTGTTCCGTCAGGTGATTTAACTAACAGCCGAGAGGGTCAAGATTCCACCACAGGCCAAGCTGTGACTACCAACAACAACATGAGTAACGCAATAACAAACAGCAAAGAATAAAATATTAACAAAAACAATAATATACAATAATAACATAGGGAGGGTGGGTGGGATCTCTTGAGCGCGGAGCAGTCAAAGAGGCTGGCTAGCTCCGCGCTCAAGAATAAATATCCTGGCCCGATGCCCCCCAGTGGCCAGCGGAACTCGCTGGCCACCAATGGGAGCTTAAAACAGAGGAGGAAAGGGGAGGGGGAGAGCAGGAGGGACCGTGCCCCTTAAAGGAGAAGAGCACGGCCAGTCCTGCAGCCCCCCAGCTTATACAGCCTGCGGGCTGAGCAGGAGAGAGGACCCTGCCCATAAGAGCTTACACTCTACAGGAGAGAGGACCCTGCCCATAAGAGCTTACACTCTACAGGAGAGAGGACCCTGCCCATAAGAGCTTACACTCTACAGGAGAGAGGACCCTGCCCATAAGAGCTTACACTCTACAGGAGAGAGGACCGTGCCCATAAGAGCTTACACTCTACAGGAGAGAGGACCCTGCCCATAAGAGCTTACACTCTACAGGAGAGAGGACCCTGCCCATAAGAGCTTACACTCTACAGGAGAGAGGACCCTGCCCATAAGAGCTTACATTCTACAGGAGAGAGGACACTGCACATAAGAGCTTACACTCTACAGGAGAGAGGACCCTGCCCATAAGAGCTTACACTCTACAGGAGAGAGGACACTGCCCATAAGAGCTTACACTCTATAGGAGAGAAGACCCTGCACATAAGAGCTTACACTCTACAGGAGAGAGGACCCTGCACATAAGAGCTTACACTCTACAGGAGAGAGGACCCTGCCCATAAGAGCTTACACTCTACAGGAGAGAGGACCCTGCCCATAAGAGCTTACATTCTACAGGAGAGAGGACCCTGCCCATAAGAGCTTACATTCTACAGGAGAGAGGACTCTGCACATAAGAGCTTACACTCTACAGGAGAGAGGACCCTGCCCATAAGAGCTTACACTCTACAGGAGAGAGGACACTGCCCATAAGAGCTTACACTCTATAGGAGAGAAGACCCTGCACATAAGAGCTTACACTCTACAGGAGAGAGGACCCTGCACATAAGAGCTTACACTCTACAGGAGAGAGGACACTGCCCATAAGAGCTTACACTCTACAGGAGAGAGGACCCTGCCCATAAGAGCTTACACTCTACAGGAGAGAGGTCCCTGCCCATAAGAGCTTACACTCTACAGGAGAGAGGACCCTGCCCATAAGAGCTTACACTCTACAGGAGAGGGGACCGTGCCCATAAGAGCTTACACTCTACAGGAGAGAGAACCCTGCCCATAAGAGCTTACACTTTACATGATCTATTTCCCATCAGTTTCATATTAAAGGAGCTTCTCCTGTGTGAATTCCACTTCTGTTATTCTATGGGGTGACTCAGCTTTTTGCTGTATATGACACCCCCCCCCCCCCCGGGCTCCCCCCACTACTTTCCTCCGGAATCGTCGCTTTGCTCTGTGGAATCTGTAATTTTGTGCAGAATAAATGGTGTTAATAACCATAAAGTCCTCTTTGTTTTCCTACGAAGGAAACGCTTAGGGGTTGAATGCTAATTAATTGAATGCTACACGCCGGTAATATCGTCTCGCCGATACGTAACCCGTAGTGTCCCCCCATGGCAGCTGCTGCGCTGCAAACTTGAACTCACTGTGACCTGAGGACGCGGCCTCCCCAGATTTAGTGCAGATCTTTGTTGTTTCTGGCGCTGTCGTGTGCCCGCAGGGAGGCGGCGCGTGGCACCGGGTGACGCGTCTATTTGTCTTTGAAGTTAATATTAATTAGCGATTTCATTATCACTTATTATTACTTCCATGGCGGAGTTACTCCGTATTCACAAGCCACCACTCCCGCCAGTCACTATATGAAGACAAGGTCCAGGTGGTGGACTGTGGGCATTGACCCCACTCCTCTATATCAGCCATTAACGTAGAAGATGCCTCCATCTATTATAACTCTTCCATGTGCTGCATCACTACCCTGTTGGGACGTATGTAGTATCAGATGTGCTGGAGGATGTGGAGCTGGAAGCTGTTGGCTCCATGTTGTCTATAGTGGCCGGTAGGTGTAACTGCAGCCATGGCTTCTTTTGCTTATGTTTGGGTGTTGGTCCCCCAGCTGATCAGATGTTGATGGTCTATACCAGTGATGGTGAACCTATGGCACTGGTTCCAGAGCTGCCACTCGGAGACTTCTCTGTGGGCACGCGGGCTATCTCCCAGGCACAGAGTTGGCCACACATGGCATCTTCCTGCAGTCTCGGGCAGGAAGACCGCTCTGTGGGCACACGGGCTGTCTCTCAGGCACAGAGTTGGCCACACATGGCATCTTACTGCAGTCTCGGGCAGGAAGACCTCTCTGTGGGCACACGGGCTCTCTCTTTTAGGCACAGAGTTGGCCACACATGGCATCTTCCTGCAGTCTCGGGCAGGAAGACCTCTCTGTGGTCACACGGGCTGTCTCCCAGGCACAGAGTTGGCCACACATGGCATCTTCCTGCAGTCTCGGGCAGGAAGACCTCTCTGTGGGCACGCGGGCTGTCTCTCAGGCACAGAGTTGGCCACACATGGCATCTTCCTGCAGTCTCGGCCAGTCCAAGTAATGTCCTGCTATTTTAAAGTGACTCATCCTGTGCTGCCTGGTCCTGTCGAAGAGTGAGAAGGTGTGGACAGGGTCGGATCGGAGCTTAAATATTCTGGAAGCAATAAGTTTGTTATTGCCTAAATTGTCGTATTGGCACTTTGGGAAAAGTTGGGGTGTTTTGGGTCTCATTTTTGGCACTCGATCTCTAAAAGGTTCTCCATCACTGGTCTATACCATGACATCAGTGATTATTCTGGACAGAAGCTACGATTGCCCATTCCAAATTGAAATATGTTGCCCTAGTCAATGATGTCCATGAGTTTGGCAACCAATTTTTCTACTTCCTATCGACACCGGTATGTTTTCCGAGGTTTGACCTACTCTTCTTATCAAGATCACAGAGGTCCTACAGGTCCTATCACTGTGCCAAAGTTCTGGTTCAATAACATACCCAAAACTTCCTGTCTTATACCCAAATACTTTGGAACTATTCTTGAAGGAACGTGTAGGATGGAAGTTCCTACCAATTTCCGCTCCCAAGGTCTTCAAAATTACTTTGATCTTCAACAATTTCATAGTTGCTTGTTTTCCATTCACCAGCCCATCAACAATCATGGCCCCCACTGGTCCAGCAGAAGACAACCTCATTGTGTGGTGCCCATCACTTGCTGAATCAAGCACAACATTTCTCCCCATTTCAAAGGATAGGGGAAAAATCTATGATCATGGGGGTCCCAGAACCAGGACTTCTCACAATCTGCAGAACTGGGCAGTGTAATTCCCCCTTCCCAATTTTAATGTACAACAGGAGTCAATGGAATTTCATGAATTCCATTGACTTCCATGGGATTTCTGGAGGAAAGCATCAGGTCTGAAGAAGGTTGAGGGACTTGCGGTCCCTTGTTTTGTAGATCGTAAGGGGTCTCGGACGTTGGACCCATGTGAGATACAACATTATGGTCCCGTGGACCCTTATAATGGATGATAACCTTCTAGATCTTCTTGAGGGTATGTGCGGGAATAGACCATTATCTGGTGGCCTCAAGGGACCACAAACCTAAGATATTATACCGGACTCCATTGAGTTTTGCAATGTTACGCCCTCTGTGGACAATGTGGATACTACAAGCACAGGATGTCCTCTATAGATCTATCCTATTGCCCATGATGGAGAAGTTCGGACTATCCCTCCATTCTGTAATTACCAGATCTAATGAAAGGCAAAAGAAAAGTTTCTGCACAGGTTGTACTATTCTCTATCCATGCAGACGTCTCCCGGCAGTTCATGGTCCTTGTCACTATATCCTCCGCAGCAGAGCCGCAGCAGCGCATTAACATCATGATTCACAGTCATACAGTGGAAAGTGACAAAGTAGCTAATTATGATGAAGTGAGTCACTATTAATGTTGACTTACTGTTATTTTGCCCCAATTTACTTTTAAGGGGATATTAATTATTATTAAAAGTTGTCCTTACACACGAGGATAGCCTTCCTTTCCAATGGGCCTGATGTATAATATCCAAACATACTAACTCCATATAGGACACTATGTACAATCTGCTCAGCTCCTCCTGCTCTATAACATGCTGCCTGCAGATAGGACACTATGTATAATCTGCTCAGCTCCTCCTGCACTATAACATTCTGCCAGCAGATAGGACACTATGTACAATCTGCTCAGCTCCTCCTGCTCTATAACATGCTGCCTGCAGATAGGACTCTATGTACAATCTGCTCAGCTCCTCCTGCTCTATAACATGCTGCCTGCAGATAGGACACTATGTACAATCTGCTCAGCTCCTCCTGCTCTATAACATGCTGCCTGCAGATAGGACACTATGTACAATCTGCTCAGCTCCTCCTGCTCTATAACATGCTGCCTGTAGATAGGACACTATGAACAATCTGCTCAGCTCCTCCTGCTCTATAACATGCTGCCTGCAGATAGGACACTACGTACAATCTGCTCAGCTCCTCCTGCTCTATAACATGCTGCCTGCAGATAGGACACTATGTACAATCTGCTCAGCTCCTCCTGCTCTATAGCATGCTGCCTGTAGATAGGACACTATGTACAATCTGCTCAGCTCCTCCTGCTCTATAACATGCTGCCTGCAGATAGGACACTACGTACAATCTGCTCAGCTCCTCCTGCTCTATAACATACTGCCTGCAGATAGGACACTATGTACAATCTGCTCAGCTCCTGCTCTATAACCTACTGCCTGCAGATAGGACACCATATACAATCTGCTCAGCTCCTCCTGCTCTATAATATGCTTCCTGCAGATAGGACACTATACAATCTGCTCAGCTCCTCCTGATCTATAACATGCTCCCTGCAGATATGACACCATGTACAATTTGCTCAGCTCCTCCTGCTTTATAATATGCTGCCTGCAGAAAGGGCACTATGTACAATCTACTCAGCTCCTCCTGCTCTATAACCTACTGCTTGCAGATAGGACACTATGTACAATCTGCTCAGCTCCTCCTGCTCTATAACATGCTGCCTGCAGATAGGACACTATGTACAATCTGCTCAGCACCTCCTGCTCTATAACATGCTGCCTGTAGATAGGACACTATGAACAATCTGCTCAGCTCCTCCTGCTCTATAACATGCTGCCTGCAGATAGGACACTACGTACAATCTGCTCAGCTCCTCCTGCTCTATAACATGCTGCCTGCAGATAGGACACTATGTACAATCTGCTCAGCTCCTCCTGCTCTATAACATGCTGCCTGTAGATAGGACACTATGTACAATCTGCTCAGCTCCTCCTGCTCTATAACATGCTGCCTGCAGATAGGACACTACGTACAATCTGCTCAACTCCTCCTGCTCTATAACATGCTGCCTGCTCAGCTCATTCTGCTCTATAACATACTGCCCGCAGATAGGACACTATGTACAATCTGCTCAGCTCCTCCTGCTCTATAACATACTGCCTGCAGATAGGACACTATGTACAATCTGCTCAGCTCCTGCTCTATAACCTACTGCCTGCAGATAGGACACCATATACAATCTGCTCAGCTCCTCCTGCTCTATAATATGCTTCCTGCAGATAGGACACCATGTACAATTTGCTCAGCTCCTCCTGCTTTATAATATGCTGCCTGCAGAAAGGGCACTATGTACAATCTACTCAGCTCCTCCTGCTCTATAACCTACTGCTTGCAGATAGGACACTATGTACAATCTGCTCAGCTCCTCCTGCTCTATAACATGCTGCCTGCAGATAGGACACTATGTACAATCTGCTCAGCACCTCCTGCTCTATGACATGCAGCCTGCAGATAGGACACTATGTACAATCTGCTCAGCTCCTCCTGCTCTATAACATGCTGCCTGCAGATAGGACACTATGTACAATGTGCTCAGCTCCAGCTGCACTATAACATGCTGCCTGCAGATAGGGCACTATGTACAATCTGCTCATCTCCTCCTGCTCTATAACATGCTGCCTGCAGATAGGACACTATGTACAATCTGCTCAGCTCCTCCTGCTCTATAACATGCTTCCTGGAGATAGGGCACTATATACAATCTGTTCAGCATCTCCTGCTCTATAACATGCTGCCTGCAGATAGGGCACTATATTACTGCCTGCAGATTTACTTACCCGGTCCATTCGGGATCCAGCGGCTCGTTCTCTGCGGTGGATTCGGGTCTTCCGGCGATTCACTAAGGCAGTTCCTCCGACGTCCACCAGGTGTCTCTGGAGTTCACGATCCATTGCTGGGTGAAGGTAAGTGCGTGTCCAGTGACACTTTTTTTTTAAATTCGGCGGTTTCTCCGATTTCGTTCGGCCACGCCGGCGCCAATGCACCACAATCTGATCACGTGCGCCAAAAACCCGGGACAATTCAGGAAAAATCGGCGCAAATCGGAAATATTCGGGGAACACGTTGGGAAAACGCGAATCGGGCCCTTAGTAAATGACCCCCAATGTACAATCTGCTCAGCTCCACCTGCTGTATAACATGCTGCCTGCAGATAGGACCATATATACAATCTGCTCAGCTCCTCCTGCTCTATAACATGCTGCCTGCAGATAGGACACTGTGGGGCACATTTACTAAGGACCTTGCGCCAGTTTTCAGTCTGACTTTGCACATTCTTTTAGGTATTTAAGAAGTGTCAGCGCCATATCTGCACTATTCTTCATGTGACACAAATTTTTGCACTGAAGGGGGCGTCCGGTGCTCAGTTGGACCGTGCGACACATTGATCATGCAAAGTCCAACAGAAATGTGTTGCACGTCCCATGTTAAAGGTGCACCAAAAAAAAGTGGTGCCCTCTGTTGGGGCAGTGCAGGGAGCGCCCCTTGCACACTACACTGCACATAGTACACAGGACCCTGCACATAGTACACAGGACCCTGCTCATAGTACACAGGACACTGCACATAGTACACACTGCACATAGTACACAGGACCCTGCACATAGTACACACTGCACATAGTACACAGGACACTGCACATAGTACACACTGCACATAGTACACACTGCACATAGTACACACTCTGCACATAGTACACACTCTGCACATAGTACACACTGCACATTACACTGCACATAGTACACACTGCACATAGTACACAGGACCCTGCACATAGTAAACACTGCACATAGTACACACTGCACATAGTACACAGGACACCGCACATAGTGCACACCACACATAGTACACAGGACCCTGTCCATAGTACACACCGCACATAATACACAGGACACTGCCCATAGTACACACCACACATAGTACACACCGCACATAGTACACACTGCACATAGTACACAGGACACTGCCCATAGTACACACTGCACATAGTACACACCGCACATAGTACCCATTGCACATAGTACACGCTGCACATAGTACACGCTGCACATAGTACACGCTGCACATAGCACACACCGCACATAGTACACAGGATCCTGCACATAGTACACAGGACACTGCACATAGTACACCCTGCACATAGTACACAGGACACTGCACATAGTACACAGGACCCTGCACATAGCACACACTGCACATAGTACACACCGCACATAGTACACACCCTGCACATAGCACACACTGCACATAGTACACACCGCACATAGTACACACCCTGTACATAGTACACACTGCACATAGTACACCCTGCACATAGTACACACCCTGCACATAGTACACACTGCACATAGTACACCCTGCACATAGTACACACCCTGCATATAGTACACCCTGCACATAGTACACACCCTGCACATAGTACACACCCTGCACATAGTACACACCCTGCACATAGTACACACTGCACATAGTACACAGGAAACTGCACATAGTACACAGGATACTGCGCATAGTACACTCTGCACGTAGTACACACTGCACATAGTACACACTGCACATAGTACACACTGCACATAGTACACCCCCCTGCACATAGTACACCCTGCACATAGTACACACTGCACATAGTACCCACTACACATAGTACACATTGCACATAGTACACTTTGCACATAGTACACACTGCACATAGTACACACCCTGCACATAGTACACACTGCACATAGTACACACTGCACATAGTACACAGCCTGCACATAGTACACACTGCACATAGTACACCCCCCTGCACATAGGACACCCTGCACATAGTACACACTGCACATAGTACACACTGCACATAGTACCCACTACACATAGTTCACATTGCACATAGTACACCCTGCACATAGTACACACTGCACATAGTACACACCCTGCACATAGTACACACTGCACATTGTACACACTGCACATAGTACACACCCTGCACATAGTACACGCTGCACATAGCACACACCGCACATAGTACACAGGACACTGCACATAGTACACAGGATCCTGCACATAGTACACAGGACACTGCACATAGTACACACTGCACATAGTACACACTGCACATAGTACACCCTGCACATAGTACACAGGACACTTCACATAGTACACAGGACACTGCACATAGTACACAGGACCCTGCACATAGCACACACTGCACATAGCACACACTGCACATAGTACACACCGCACATAGTACACACCCTGCACATAGCACACACTGCACATAGTACACAGCCTGCACATAGTACACACTGCACATAGTACACCCCCCTGCACATAGTACACCCTGCACATAGTACACACTGCACATAGTACACACTGCACATAGTACCCACTACACATAGTACACCCTGCACATAGTACACACTGCACATAGTACACACCCTGCACATAGTACACACTGCACATAGTACACACTGCACATAGTACACACCCTGCACATAGTACACGCTGCACATAGCACACACCGCACATAGTACACAGGACACTGCACATAGTACACAGGACACTGCACATAGTACACACTGCACATAGTACACACCCTGCACATAGTACACGCTGCACATAGCACACACCGCACATAGTACACAGGACACTGCACATAGTACACAGGATCCTGCACATAGTACACAGGACACTGCACATAGTACACACTGCACATAGTACACACTGCACATAGTACACACTGCACATAGTACACCCTGCACATAGTACACAGGACACTTCACATAGTACACAGGACACTGCACATAGTACACAGGACCCTGCACATAGCACACACTGCACATAGTACACACCGCACATAGTACACACCCTGCACATAGCACACACTGCACATAGTACACACCGCACATAGTACACACCCTGCACATAGTACACCCTGCACATAGTACACACCCTGCACATAGTACACACCCTGCACATAGTACACACTGCACATAGTACACACCCTGCACATAGTACACACTGCACATAGTACACACTGCACATAGTACACACTGCACATAGTACACACTGCACATAGTACACCCCCCTGCACATAGTACACACCCTGCACATAGTACACACTGCACATAGTACACACTGCACATAGTACACACTGCACATAGTACACACTGCACATAGTACACACTGCACATAGTACACCCTGCACATAGTACACACTGCACATAGTAAACACTGCACATAGTACCCACTACACATAGTACACATTGCACATAGTACACCCTGCACATAGTACACACTGCACATAGTACACACCCTGCACATAGTACACACTGCACATAGGACACACTGCACATAGTACACACCCTGCACATAGTACACCCTGCATATAGTACACCCTGCACATAGTACACACTGCACATAGTACACACACTGCACATAGTACACACTGCACATAGTACACACTACATATAGTACACACCCTGCACATAGTACACACTGCACATAGTACACACTGCACATAGTACACACCCTGCATATAGTACACCCTGCACATAGTACACCCTGCACATAGTACACCCTGCACATAGTACACACTGCACATAGTAAACACTACACATAGTACACACTGCACATAGTACACACTACACATAGTACATAGGACACCACACATAGTACACACCCTGCACTATACACAGGGCACTGCACATATTACACACCACACACTGTACTGTGCTTAGTAAATGTGCCCCTGTGTATTATGTGCTCAGCTCCTGCTGCTCTACTACCTATAAGTATCCAAGGAATATTCCTTCTATACAAATTCCATGTCTCTACTAACAAGTCAGCGCTCACCTTGGCCGACCTTCCCCTCCTTATGGTATGTAATTAGTAGACAGTGAGAATCTTATATTAAATGTTCCAGGTGTCCATCAATAAAATCGCTGTCTAATATGTAAATACAACCTCTTATTATTCTACTGGGTAATTGTTCTGCTGCTTCCCATCACACCTGCGAGCTCAGGTCCATTATACATGTCACAGGAGTAGTAGATATTATCTCCTTACAGGGGTCCCCCAGCCCCCCGGTCACCCCACAGCTGTGTACGTTATTGTGTGAGTGATGCAGACGCTGAACCTTCCCTGTTCCCCAGCGATCGACAGTATAAGAGAAGGTCCTGTGTCTATCCTGATTATATATATATACAGGCAGTCCCAGGTTACATACAAGATGGGGTCTGTAGGTTTGTTCTTAAGTTGAATTTGTATGTAAGTCGGAACTGTATATTTTATCATTGTAATCCCAGCCAGAACTTTTTTGGTCTCTGTGACAATTGGATTTTAAAAATGTTGGATTGTCATGAGAACCAGGATTAATAATAAAGCTTCATTACAGATGCCTGTGATAACTGTTACAGCTGATTATTGTAGCCTAGGACTAAAGTACAGGAAATTACCAACATCCAGAGGTCCGTTTGTAACTAGGGGTCGTATGTAAGTCTAGTGTTCTTAAGTAGGGGACCGCCTGTATATACACTCACTGGCCACTTTATTAGGTACACCTGTCCAACTGGTTAACACTTAATTTCTAATCAGCCAATCACATGGCGGCAACTCAGTGCATTTAGGCATGTAGACCTGGTCAAGACAATCTCCTGCATTTCTCCCGAGCATCAGTATGGGGAAGAAAGGTGATTTGTGGCCTTTGAACGTGGCATGGTTGTTGGTGCCAGAAGGGCTGGTCTGAGTATTTCAGAAACTGCTGATCTACTGGGATTTTCACGCACAACCATCTCTAGGGTTTACCGAGAATGGTCCGAAAAAGAAAAAACATCCAGTGAGCGGCAGTTCTGTGGGCGGAAATGCCTTGTTGATGCCAGAGGTCAGAGGAGAATGGGCAGACTGGTTCGAGCTGATAGAAAGGCAACAGTGACTCAAATCACCACCCGTTACAACCAAGGTAGGCAGAAGAGCATCTCTGAACGCACAGTATGTCCAACTCTGAGGCAGATGGGCTACAGCAGCAGAAGACCACACCGGGTGCCACTCCTTTCAGCTAAGAACAGGAAACTGAGGCTACAATTTGCACAAGCTCATCGGAATTGGACAGTAGAAGATTGGAAAAACGTTGCCTGGTCTGATGAGTCTCGATTTCTGCTGCGACATTCGGATGGTAGGGTCAGAATTTGGTACAACAACATGAAAGCATGGATCCATCCTGCCTTGTATCAGCGGCTCAGGCTGGTGGTGGTGGTGTCATGGATCCATCCTGCCTTGTATCAGCGGGTCAGGCTGGTGGTGGTGGTGTCATGGATCCATCCTGCCTTGTATCAGCGGCTCAGGCTGGTGGTGGTGGTGTCATGGATCCATCCTGCCTTGTATCAGCGGGTCAGGCTGGTGGTGGTGGTGTCATGGACCCATCCTGCCTTGTATCAGCGGGTCAGGCTGGTGGTGGTGGTGTCATGGATCCATCCTGCCTTGTATCAGCGGCTCAGGCTGGTGGTGGTGGTGTCATGGATCCATCCTGCCTTGTATCAGCGGCTCAGGCTGGTGCTGGTGTCATGGATCCATCCTCCCTTGTATCAGCGGGTCAGGCTGGTGGTGGTGGTGTCATGGATCCATCCTGCCTTGTATCAGCGGCTCAGGCTGGTGGTGGTGGTGTCATGGATCCATCCTGCCTTGTATCAGCGGCTCAGGCTGGTGGTGGTGGTGTCATGGATCCATCCTGCCTTGTATCAGCGGGTCAGGCTGGTGGTGGTGGTGTCATGGATCCATCCTGCCTTGTATCAGCGGCTCAGGCTGGTGCTGGTGGTGTCATGGATCCATCCTGCCTTGTATCAGCGGCTCAGGCTGGTGGTGGTGGTGTCATGGATCCATCCTGCCTTGTATCAGCGGCTCAGGCTGGTGCTGGTGGTGTCATGGATCCATCCTGCCTTGTATCAGTGGGTCAGGCTGGTGGTGTCATGGATCCATCCTGCCTTGTATCAGCGGCTCAGGCTGGTGGTGGTGGTGTCATGGATCCATCCTGCCTTGTATCAGCGGCTCAGGCTGGTGGTGTCATGGATCCATCCTGCCTTGTATCAGCGGGTCAGGCTGGTGGTGGTGGTGTCATGGATCCATCCTGCCTTGTATCAGCGGGTCAGGCTGGTGGTGGTGGTGTCATGGATCCATCCTGCCTTGTATCAGCGGCTCAGGCTGGTGGTGGGGGTGTCATGGATCCATCCTGCCTTGTATCAGCGGCTCAGGCTGGTGGTGGTGGTGTCATGGATCCATCCTGCCGTGTATCAGCGGGTCAGGCTGGTGGTGGTGGTGTCATGGATCCATCCTGCCTTGTATCAGCGGCTCAGGCTGGTGGTGGGGGTGTCATGGATCCATCCTGCCTTGTATCAGCGGCTCAGGCTGGTGGTGTCATGGATCCATCCTGCCTTGTATCAGCGGGTCAGGCTGGTGGTGGTGGTGTCATGGATCCATCCTGCCTTGTATCAGCGGCTCAGGCTGGTGGTGGTGGTGTCATGGATCCATCCTGCCTTGTATCAGCGGCTCAGGCTGGTGGTGGTGGTGGTGTCATGGATCCATCCTGCCTTGTATCAGCGGCTCAGGCTGGTGGTGGTGGTGTCATGGATCCATCCTGCCTTGTATCAGCGGCTCAGGCTGGTGGTGGTGGTGTCATGGATCCATCCTGCCTTGTATCAGCGGGTCAGGCTGGTGGTGGTGGTGTCATGGATCCATCCTGCCTTGTATCAGCGGGTCAGGCTGGTGGTGGTGGTGTCATGGATCCATCCTGCCTTGTATCAGCGGGTCAGGCTGGTGGTGGTGGTGTCATGGATCCATCCTGCCTTGTATCAGCGGGTCAGGCTGGTGGTGGTGGTGTCATGGATCCATCCTGCCTTGTATCAGCGGCTCAGGCTGGTGGTGGTGGTGTCATGGATCCATCCTGCCTTGTATCAGCGGCTCAGGCTGGTGGTGGTGGTGTCATGGATCCATCCTGCCTTGTATCAGCGGCTCAGGCTGGTGGTGCTGGTGGTGTCATGGATCCATCCTGCCTTGTATCAGCGGCTCAGGCTGGTGGTGGTGTCATGGATCCATCCTGCCTTGTATCAGCGGGTCAGGCTGGTGCTGGTGGTGTCATGGATCCATCCTGCCTTGTATCAGCGGGTCAGGCTGGTGCTGGTGGTGTCATGGATCCATCCTGCCTTGTATCAGCGGGTCAGGCTGGTGGTGGTGGTGTCATGGATCCATCTTGCCTTGTATCAACGGTTCAGGCTGGTGGTGGTGGTGTCATGGATCCATCCTGCCTTGTATCAGCGGCTCAGGCTGGTGGTGGTGGTGTCATGGATCCATCCTGCCTTGTATCAGCGGGTCAGGCTGGTGGTGGTGGTGTCATGGATCCATCCTGCCTTGTATCAGCGGCTCAGGCTGGTGGTGGTGGTGTCATGGATCCATCCTGCCTTGTATCAGCGGCTCAGGCTGGTGGTGGTGGTGTCATGGATCCATCCTGCCTTGTATCAGCGGGTCAGGCTGGTGGTGGTGGTGTCATGGATCCATCCTGCCTTGTATCAGCGGGTCAGGCTGGTGGTGGTGGTGTCATGGATCCATCCTGCCTTGTATCAGCGGGTCAGGCTGGTGGTGCTGGTGTCATGGATCCATCCTGCCTTGTATCAGCGGCTCAGGCTGGTGGTGGTGGTGTCATGGATCCATCCTGCCTTGTATCAGCGGGTCAGGCTGGTGCTGGTGGTGTCATGGATCCATCCTGCCTTGTATCAGCGGGTCAGGCTGGTGCTGGTGGGGTCATGGATCCATCCTGCCTTGTATCAGCGGCTCAGGCTGGTGGTGCTGGTGTCATGGATCCATCCTGCCTTGTATCAGCGGGTCAGACTGGTGGTGGTGGTGTCATGGATCCATCCTGCCTTGTATCAGCGGGTCAAGCTGGTGGTGCTGGTGTCCTGGATCCATCCTGCCTTGTATCAGCGGCTCAGGCTGGTGGTGGTGGTGTCATGGATCCATCCTGCCTTGTATCAGCGGGTCAGGCTGGTGGTGCTGGTGTCATGGATCCATCCTGCCTTGTATCAGCGGGTCAGGCTGGTGGTGGTGGTGTCATGGATCCATCCTGCCTTGTATCAGCGGGTCAGGCTGGTGGTGCTGGTGTCATGGATCCATCCTGCCTTGTATCAGCGGGTCAGACTGGTGGTGGTGGTGTCATGGATCCATCCTGCCTTGTATCAGCGGGTCAGGCTGGTGGTGGTGGTGTCATGGATCCATCCTGCCTTGTATCAGCGGGTCAGGCTGGTGGTGGTGGTGTCATGGATCCATCCTGCCTTGTATCAGCGGCTCAGGCTGGTGGTGGTGGTGTCATGGATCCATCCTGCCTTGTATCAGCGGCTCAGGCTGCTGGTGGTGGTGTCATGGATCCATCCTGCCTTGTATCAGCGGGTCAGGCTGGTGGTGGTGGTGTCATGGATCCATCCTGCCTTGTATCAGCGGGTCAGGCTGGTGGTGGTGGTGTCATGGATCCATCCTGCCTTGTATCAGCGGGTCAGGCTGGTGGTGGTGGTGTCATGGATCCATCCTGCCTTGTATCAGCGGGTCAGGCTGGTGGTGGTGGTGTCATGGATCCATCCTGCCTTGTATCAGCGGCTCAGGCTGGTGGTGGTGGTGTCATGGATCCATCCTGCCTTGTATCAGCGGGTCAGGCTGGTGGTGGTGTCATGGATCCATCCTGCCTTGTATCAGCGGGTCAGGCTGGTGGTGGTGGTGTCATGGATCCATCCTGCCTTGTATCAGTGGCTCAGGCTGGTGGTGGTGGTGTCATGGATCCATCCTGCCTTGTATCAGCGGGTCAGGCTGGTGGTGCTGGTGTCATGGATCCATCCTGCCTTGTATCAGCGGCTCAGGCTGGTGGTGGTGTCATGGATCCATCCTGCCTTCTATCAGTGGGTCAGGCTGGTGGTGGTGGTGTCATGGATCCATCCTGCCTTGTATCAGCGGCTCAGGCTGGTGGTGGTGGTGTCATGGATCCATCCTGCCTTGTATCAGCGGGTCAGGCTGGTGCTGGTGGTGTCATGGATCCATCCTGCCTTGTATCAGCGGCTCAGGCTGGTGGTGGTGGTGTCATGGATCCATCCTGCCTTGTATCAGTGGCTCAGGCTGGTGGTGGTGGTGTCATGGATCCATCCTGCCTTGTATCAGCGGGTCAGGCTGGTGGTGCTGGTGTCATGGATCCATCCTGCCTTGTATCAGCGGCTCAGGCTGGTGGTGGTGTCATGGATCCATCCTGCCTTCTATCAGTGGGTCAGGCTGGTGGTGGTGGTGTCATGGATCCATCCTGCCTTGTATCAGCGGCTCAGGCTGGTGGTGGTGGTGTCATGGATCCATCCTGCCTTGTATCAGCGGGTCAGGCTGGTGCTGGTGGTGTCATGGATCCATCCTGCCTTGTATCAGCGGGTCAGGCTGGTGGTGGTGGTGTCATGGATCCATCCTGCCTTGTATCAGCGGCTCAGGCTGGTGGTGGTGGTGTCATGGATCCATCCTGCCTTGTATCAGCGGGTCAGGCTGGTGGTGGTGGTGTCATGGATCCATCCTGCCTTGTATCAGCGGCTCAGGCTGGTGGTGGTGGTGTCATGGATCCATCCTGCCTTGTATCAGCGGCTCAGGCTGGTGGTGCTGGTGTCATGGATCCATCCTGCCTTGTATCAGCGGGTCAGGCTGGTGCTGGTGGTGTCATGGATCCATCCTGCCTTGTATCAGCGGCTCAGGCTGGTGGTGGTGGTGTCATGGATCCATCCTGCCTTGTATCAGCGGGTCAGGCTGGTGGTGGTGGTGTCATGGATCCATCCTGCCTTGTATCAGCGGGTCAGGCTGGTGGTGGTGGTGTCATGGATCCATCCTTCCTTGTATCAGCGGGTCAGGCTGGTGGTGGTGGTGTCATGGATCCATCCTGCCTTGTATCAGCGGGTCAGGCTGGTGGTGGTGGTGTCATGGATCCATCCTGCCTTGTATCAGCGGCTCAGGCTGGTGGTGCTGGTGTCATGGATCCATCCTGCCTTGTATCAGCGGCTCAGGCTGGTGGTGGTGGTGTCATGGATCCATCCTGCCTTGTATCAGCGGCTCAGGCTGGTGGTGGTGGTGTCATGGATCCATCCTGCCTTGTATCAGCGGGTCAGGCTGGTGGTGGTGGTGTCATGGATCCATCCTGCCTTGTATCAGCGGGTCAGGCTGGTGGTGGTGGTGTCATGGATCCATCCTGCCTTGTATCAGCGGGTCAGGCTGGTGGTGGTGGTGTCATGGATCCATCCTGCCTTGTATCAGCGGCTCAGGCTGGTGGTGGTGGTGTCATGGATCCATCCTGCCTTGTATCAGCGGGTCAGGCTGGTGGTGGTGGTGTCATGGATCCATCCTGCCTTGTATCAGCGGCTCAGGCTGGTGGTGGTGGTGTCATGGATCCATCCTGCCTTGTATCAGCGGGTCAGGCTGGTGCTGGTGGTGTCATGGATCCATCCTGCCTTGTATCAGCGGCTCAGGCTGGTGGTGGTGGTGTCATGGATCCATCCTGCCTTGTATCAGCGGGTCAGGCTGGTGCTGGTGGTGTCATGGATCCATCCTGCCTTGTATCAGCGGGTCAGGCTGGTGGTGGTGGTGTCATGGTGTCTTTGGGCCCCTTGGTATAACGCCACAGCCTACCTGAGTATTGTTGCTGACCATGTCCATCCCTTTATGAGCACAATGTACCCTGTAACATCTGATGGCTACTTTCAGCAGGATAATGCGCCATGTCATAAAGCTGGAATCATCTCAGACTGGTTTCTTGAACATGACAATGAGGTCACTGGACACAAATGGCTCCACAGTCACCAGATCTCAATCCAATAGAGCATCTTTGGGATGTGGTGGAACGGGAGATTCGCATCATGGATGTGCAGCCGACAAATCTGCGGCAACTGTGTGATGCCATCATGTCAATATGGAGCAAAATCTCTGAGGAGCTTCCAGCACCTTGTTGTATCTATGCCACGAAGAATTGAGGCAGTTCTGAAGGCAAAAGGGGGTCCAACCCGTTACTAGCATGGTGGACCTAATAAAGTGGCCGGTCAGTGTATATACATAATGCTTCCCCTGTCTTCTAGGCTGCGCTCTCTTCTGATGATGTCATAACAGCAAAACTGACTATTAGTTTCTACCTTTTTATAATCGATCGATAACTAGACAGATAGATGATAGGTATATAGACAAGGAGTATTTAAGGAGCCATACATCCGCTGCCCACAAAAGTCCACATGCAGGGGGCCCTTTAGGACAGGGGGCCCTGGGCAGATACCCAGTTTGCCGCCTCCTAACGCCGGCCCTGAACACAGTATGAAGAGAGGTTTATGTGACATCAGGGAGGAATACACTTACTGTACATAGTGATTTTAGTTATTATAACCCAATAAATTTCTATAGACATTTCTTTAGAATATATCGACCTCCACCCCGGTACTAGCATTAGTAGAGCACTAAGCACATCAATTTCAGCACATATACACAATTATGTCTGTGCTTTCCCTATTCACCCTCCTCCCCCCATAAGTCACGCGCAGCGTCCTGTTCTCCTCTACGTTCTGTCATTCAGGATATAAGAATCTCCGACTTATTTTATCCTCTATCAAATGCGACGGCTACGCATCATCACCAGCTTATTTCACGCTGTATTGGGCAAGACACCGGCCCTCGCACTCTACTATACACGTTATCGCGATGCTCCTGTTCATCTACTCTACAAAACTTTGTGCTGCACTTTGGGTGATGGACACCTCCGGTGACTCCAGCAAATGGGAAAACTCTGACAGTGTCTCCTAAATAGCTGGGATTCATGTGTATACACTTCCCTCTATAGAAAACATGTCCTCACACTGCTGTGCTCTTAGTTCTTGGCTTTGACTTGCTCCTTAGCCCCTCCCCTCTGCTCTCTCCAGTGCAGTCTACATAATTCTGACCTTATATCCCAAAATCCAGACCCTCAGTGAAATATGATTTATAGGAGTTTAGGGACTGTGGAGGAGTAACATGCAGAGACCTAAGTGCAAAGCAGTGTGAGGACACACTGTCCTGTATTTATGACTCCAGATCTTAAATTCAGACCCAAAATCTCAGGGAAATCTCGACATATGATGCACAGGAGATTGTCTTTACACTGCTGTGCTCTGAGATCTGCATTTTGGACTGTTCTACAGCCTCTCTGCTCTGAGTAAATGCTGCAGCAGACTTCTGGTTGAATATTACAGCAGTAGTTGTGCAGAAGTGGGGCTGTGTAATAGTTCAATGCAGAGAGCTAAGAGCACAGCAGTGTGAGGACCTGCCGCCACCAGCGAAAAATCCTCATCAGATCCCGAAAACTCACACCCAAGCTCACACCGGTTTAACTACTCACCTCTCCACGCACCAAGCTCATTTTCTTCAGATCAGACTTCTCTTTGGAAACATATATGACAATGACGCGGCGAGGCCAGGACTTTATATGTTTAGGAGACTGAAACCAGGTAGGGTTAGAAAACATAGCAGCGAGATGCAAAAAGAAGTGAATAAATAGAACACTATTCCAAGATCAATCTATTAATGACCTAAGAGCAGTGTAAGTCATCAACAGCAGATGAGAGGGGGTACAAAATCACCAATGACAGGAGATAGTCTGCAGCCTCATTCCTGATCACTGGACATGGCGCCAAACGTCGTCTAGTGGCTGTGCTTCTTATCTTAATAAAACTGAGTTGCCCACAGGCCACATGAGAAACCATTGTGAGGTCACTAGTCACTGGGGTCAAAACCACTTCAAAAGTTTTCTCAGTACCCACTGTGCCCACAACCAGGGGCAAATGTAACCCTAATTCATCTCAATCAATTCTGTGGGACCACAGAGACCAGTTGTGCCCAACACAGCAGTGGGATGTAGGTTGATGCTTCTCGAAGGAGAAGCAGGAGGTGATGCTGGGAAGCCCAACCTGCTCTCCTCCAATTGGTCTCATTCTATTCACCTCTAGCGAGTCTAAGAATCTCTAAGTGCTCTGCCCAAGGGTGAAGAAGCAAGACCGAAAGGAGGAGGAGAAGAATAGGCCAGTCCGTCCTATGTCCATCTTCATTGTAGAGTCAAGACATAACTTTACATGGGGCCCACAAAATGTCAACTCCGCCCCTTGCTTAGGGGAAATATTTGACCGAATTAACCTTAAAAATAGGGACAGATTTTAGGATTATAAATAACTAAAGGGAGGGGGGAGAAGCAAAACCGGGGGGAGGAGAAAGTTAGCTGGCCGGGATGCACCGCTCATGGGTCGTAGTCTAGAATTGATAAGGGCAGTGTCAAATCTATGGCTGCCCTTATCAAATATTATACCAAATTTCCCTTAAAAATTGGGACACTTTTTTTGGAAGCAAAACTGAGAGGAGGAGAAGAGTTGGCTGTGATGCACCGCTCATGGGTCGTAGTCTGGAATTAGGGGGTCCTAAGACATAACTTGCTTGGGCCCCCCAAATGTGAAATCTATGCCTGCCCTTAGCAAATATTATACAGAATTTCCCTTAAAAATTGGGACAGTTTTGCCAAATTTTTGGGATTGTCAATAACTAGAGGGAGGGGGGAGAAGAAAAACTGAGAAGAAGAAGAGTTGGCCAGGATGCACCACTCATGGGTCGTAATCTAGAATCAGGGGGTGCTTGGGCCTCCTCCCCCAATGTTAAATCTACTCCAGGCCTAAACAAATATTATACAGGATTTTCCTATTGGTCGCTATGTGCATACCAGTCGTTTGCCCTTAAGACTTGAGGTTGCCTTTAATACATTGGGGCAGATTTACTTACCCGGTCCTGTCACAATCCAGCATTCTCTGTCGAGGATTCGGGTCTTCCAGCGATTCACTAAGGTAGTGCGCCCGATGTCCACCAGGTGTCGCTGCTGCGCCGAGGTCCGCCGGAGTTTGCCTGAGTTCACCAACCTATCCTGGGTGCAGGTAAGCGCGTGTCAAGCGACACATTTTTTTTAAAAAATACCACGGTTTTTACAAATCCGTCGGGTTTTCCGATGGCCACGACCCCTGATTTCCGTTTTTTTCCCCAAAAACCAAAGGCAATTCAGGGAAAAAGGGCGCAAACCGGTAATATTCGGGAAACTCGCCAAAAAATAGCGATTCGGGCCCTTAGTAAATGACCCCCATTATCTTCCATGTTTCGTCTAGTTATAGATTTACTACTGCACAGAATGTATGTAATACCTTGGACGTCGGCCCATTGGCAGCAATTTACTCGCCGCCATCATTAACCCCTCCATAATGCCTGGAACCTCTGACTCTACTGGAGGATCCGAGCCGCGGGGCAGAGACCGGTCATCGCAACGCGCCCTTATCTTCCAGGAACAGAGGAATGAACATCTCAGGCCTGGGAGTGCTCTTCCCAGCACCGGCTGGTATTTTTAACTCCACCACGGTTTCTAATTCCCTTAAATCCATATTTTCATCAATACGATATTTAACCTTACACCTCGGAGAAGAAGAAAAAATGTCTCGACACCTTCTGCCGAGCAAAAAATCCACCCGGTGGCAGTCAATAATCCAGTCTATTGGTCTGCAGATATTGAGCGGGTTATGTCTGTGACAACGTATGACTGATATGGAGGGGGCTCCTTTTAATTTCATCTCCTTGTATTTGTCTTGTTTCCTTTTCATCCAATACTCATCACACGTTGTCATGTCTCCCCCCCCTCCCCCGAGCGCCACTTCTCCGGCTCTTAAGTAATTCTGTAAAGTCTTTTCATTCTACGACTTGTACAAGAATACTTCATCCACTGCGAGCCGAGATCCTTATCTTTTCTTTCCTGAGCGTTGAATCTTCATATTCTAATAAGACAATGCTCCGGCGATGTTCATTGTTCATGAAACATTCTTATCAATTATTTATACTTTTGTGCAGATGAATTCCGACGAAGAAGAAAGCAGGTTATTATGTTGTCTATTGTCTTGTATTGGACAATCCCTTTAAATCCTTTGCGATCTGGAGGGAGTTAAAGGATTGTATTAATACTGTGGGGCTCATTTACTAAGCGTCCGAATCGCGCACTTTCGATTTCCGATTTGCCCTGAATTGCCCCGGGATTTTGGGGCACGCAATCGGATTTTGGCGCATCGGCGCCAGCTTTCACCCGATAGGAATGGAGGGGAGGGGGGGGGGGCGTGGCCGTCGGACGGATTCGGAAAAACTACGGAATTTAAAAAAGAATTTGTGTCGCAAGATCAAGCACTCACATGCACCAGGAAGAAGAAGGTGAACTCCGGCGGACCTCGGCGCAGCAGCGACACCTGCTGGATATCGGGCGCACGGATCTTAGTGAATCCCGGCAGAACCCGAATCCTCATCGGAGAACGCAACGCGGGATCGCGACTGGACCGGGTAAGTAAATGAGCCCCTGTGTTTCCATTTTTAACCACCTTGTGCAGACACTGGGTTATCATATGACATGATATCAGAGATTTTCCATAGGAATGTGGTTAAAGGGAACCTGTCAGTAGTATTTAGCTTTGAACAACCTGTTGTCAGGACAGGATCACAATGATGTTCATCTATATTTTGCGAGATTCTGCCCTGGTGGTCACGCCTGGGAAGATTTGTGACTAATCTTTCTTATTGTAGACTGGACATGTTTGGAAATGGATTTATATCCCTTCTTAAATTGATGGGCAGCAACACTTTACTAGTATAAGGTCATTGCTGATATTTTTACGCCATTGAAATTTGTTAACACATGAGCGTGAATGATACAGACCAGAAAACTACCAAAACATCTGCTGTTACAGTTGTGGTCACACTGGCTGCTGATCAATTCATCAAAGGGATTTGATTATTAGCACCTGGTTGTTACCAGAGGATCATAAGTGATATATTTTCTTTCATTTCTGAATAAAAGGGGGTACTGGGACTACCAAGATTGTATATACATTAGTAGAGGGGTCACATCGGGTGCAAACTTCGGCCAGGGTAACATTGACACATGTTGAGGGTAGGACACTGAATCTTTGCCCTCAGTGAAGTGAAGCCTGGATATATTACACTATAACTGTATAAGATGATGCAGAGACCATAACATCAAGAAGACAGGAGAGATGTGCACTAATGATTCTCCCGAGGATTGTGGTGTCTCCTCTCCCGCCAGGTCGACAGCTGGTGATAATAAAGTGCCCACACTTAAGGTTTCTCCAATCCCTCCTTATAGTCACGTTCTTCTTCACATGACGACAGTGACAAGATAATTAGAGGAATGGATAAGGGCTGAGGAGGTGAGAGATAAGAGGTGAGAACTTTTAAGTAGTGAGGAACATCAGGATCTATACCTTGATTGGATCTCGGAAAAAGATGTCCGTGAGGGTGGAGATTGCCCTTCAAAACGTTGGTCACATCTTGGCAAAAGTGAGAATGATGGAAAAATTACTCCGGCCAACGGAGTTCACCTGAAGTGCATTGGCCAACGACAATGGACTGTGCTGCGATTCACTAACATTGTTTAAACAATGCCTTCCACAAACATTAAGAGAGAATTCTGTTACATCAATGAGCACTCCATGTCATGTGACCAGGGTCATCTAAGATCCGTTACCCAGCATTTGCAAAAAATCAACCCCATGTATGCATCTGATCACATGAAATCACAGCTGCTGTGACACTGCTTTGATTTCATGTGATCAGATACATACATGGGGTAGACTTTTTAAATGTTACTGGGTAAATGACCTACATGACATCACCCTGGTCACATGACCAGTGCTGAATAGTGATATGGCACAGTGATATGGCATGGGATGGAGGAGATGGGAAGGATTGGCCAAGCTGGACATGTTCCCTCTGATGCCAAGTAGGATAACATAAAGTTGATTTTATGGGGATGTGAAGGAAACTATTTTTAGGGGTGGCATTTAGTTAATAAGGCTCTACAGGAACATCTCATTAGTTGTATTTGTGAAAAATGTGACAGGTTCCTTTTAAGGTCTAGAAGTTGTCAATCAATTCATTTTTGATAACTCACCTTTTAAGAGAAAGTATTATAAATAGAGATGAGCGAACATGCTCGTCCAAGCTTGATGCTCGGTCGAGCATTAGCGTACTCGAAACTGCTCGTTGCTCGGACGAATACTTCGCCCGCTCGAGAAAATGGCAGCTCCCGCCGTTTTGCTTTTTGGCGGCCAGAAACAGAGCCAATCACAAGCCAGGAGACTCTGCACTCCACCCAGCATGACGTGGTACCCTTACACGTCGATAGCAGTGGTTGGCTGGCCAGATCAGGTGACCCTGGGATAGACTAGCCGCTGGCCGCGCTGCTCGGATCATTCTGTCTCTGGATGCCGCTAGGGAGAGAGCTGCTGCTGGTCAGGGAAAGCGTTAGGGTGTTCTATTAGCTTACTGTTAGGCAGGAGTGATTCTCCAAGAACCCAACAGCCCTTCTTAGGGCTACAATAACGTTCTACTTTTTTTTTTTTTATTTGCATCTAGTACCATTTTGTGAGGAATTAGCAGGGGGACTTGCTACCGTTGTGTTTAGCTCTTAGTGGCACACATATCCATAGCAAAGACCGAAGTGGGAAAATTTAGTAGGGGTTGGATTTCAATTAGGCACTAACTCAGTGTCATCTCATCTGGCATAGTAGTGTGCTTTGATACTTGGCTAGAAAATAGCCATAGGAGAATCCAAACAGCTTACTTACGCCTACAGTAGCGTTCTATATATTTGATTTCTGGTTGATCTGCTGGTGGCTGTACTTGCTGCAGTGCATGTACTAGCCAATTCTGAGCAATTTGTAGTGAGACTTGCGACCGCTGTGTTCTGCGCTTAGTGGCACACATATCCATAGCAAAGACCGAAGTGGGAAAATTTAGTAGGGGTTGGATTTCAATTAGGCACTAACTCAGTGTCATCTCATCTGGCATAGTAGTGTGCTTTCATACTTGGCTAGAAAATAGCCATAGCAATAGGATAGCATCGTTTGGTTTTAAAAACTCAAAAACACAAAAAAAAACAAAAAAAACAAAAAAAAACAAAAAACACAAAAAAAAACAAAAAACACAAAAAAAAGTTAAAAAAAAATTAAAGTTATAACTCTCATTTTAAAAATGTTTAACCCGAGGGCTAGGGGTAGAGGACGAGGGCGGGGACGTGGGCGTCCAACTACTGCAGGGGTCAGAGGCCGTGGTCCTGGGCGGGGTGAGACACCACCTGCTGATGAGGGAGCAGGGGAGCGCCGCAGAGCTACACTCCCTAGGTTCATGTCTGAAGTTACTGGGACTCGTGGTAGAGCACTGTTGAGGCCAGAACAGTGCGAACAGGTGATGTCGTGGATTGCTGACAATGCTTCGAGCAATTTGTCCACCAGTCTTCCACGCAGTCCACCCATGTCACCGAAATCGCCACTCCTCCAGCTCCTGCACCTCAGCCTCCTCCCCCCCAGTCTGCCCCCTCCCAGGAAAATTTGGCATTTGAACCGGCATACTCTGAGGAACTGTTTTCTGGACCCTTCCCACAGTCACAAACCACTTGTCCGGTTGCTGCTGAGCAATTTTCCGATGCCCAGGTTTTCCACCAGTCACAGTCTGTGGGTGATGATGACCTTCTTGACGTAGTGGAAGAAGTGTGTAAAGAGGTGTCCGACGATGAGGAGACACGGTTGTCAGACAGTGGGGAAGTTGTTGTCAGGGCAGGAAGTCCGAGGGGGGAGCAGACTGAGGGCTCGGAGGATGATGAGGTGACAGACCCAAGCTGGGTTGAGAGGCCGGGTGAACACAGTGCTTCTGAGACGGAGGAGAGTCCTCGACCAGAACAGGTTGGAAGAGGCAGTGGTGGGGCCAGACGGAGAGGCAGGGCCAGAGCTGGTGCATCAGCGCCAAATGTGTCAACTAGTGAAGCTCCCGTGGTGAGGGCTCTTGCGGCGAGGGCTAGATCTTCAGAAGTCTGGAGGTTCTTTAAGGAAACACCGGATGACCGACGGACTGTGGTGTGCAACATTTGCCAAACCAGGCTCAGCAGGGGTTCCACCACTACTAGCTTAACTACCACCAGTATGCGCAGGCATATGAATGCTAAGCACCCCACTCAGTGGCAACAAGCCCGTTCACCTCCGGCCGTGCACACCACTGCTCCTTCCCCTGTGTCAGCTGATAGTCAGCCCCCTGCCCAGGACCCTGCCACAAAAACCCCATCGTCGCCTCCACGATCCTCCACAGCATCCACCAGCGTTCAGCTCTCCATACCCCAGACGCTGGAGCGGAAACGCAAATATAGTGCAACCCACCCGCACACGCCCAAGCCCTTAATGTGCACATCTCCAGATTGCTTAGCCTGGAGATGCTGCCCTATAGGCTAGTAGAGACCGAGGCCTTTCGCAACCTCATGGCGGCGGCCGCCCCTCGGTATTCGGTCCCCAGCCGCCACTACTTTTCCCGATGTGCCGTCCCAGCCCTGCACCAGCATGTGTCAGACAACATCACCCGTGCCCTGACCAACGCCGTTTCTGACAAGGTCCACCTGACCACGGACACGTGGACGAGTGCTGCCGGGCAGGGCCACTATATATCGCTGACGGCACATTGGGTTAACTTGGTGGAGGCTGGGACCGAGTCTGACCCTGGGGCTGGTCATATACTGCCGACGCCGAGGATTGCGGGGCCTACCTCGGTCCAGGTGTTTCAGGCCTACTATGCCTCCTCCTCCTCCTCCGAACTACCATCCGTGGGCACGGCGCCATCAGTCGGTAGCTCTAGGCACAGCAGCAGTGCAGTCGCTAAGCGACAGCAGGCGGTGCTCAAACTGCTGAGCCTAGGCGACAAAAGGCACACCGCCCAAGAGCTATTACAGGGCATCACGGCGCAGACTGATCTGTGGCTGGCACCGCTGAACCTGAAGCCAGGCATGGTTGTGTGTGACAACGGCCGTAACCTGGTGGCGGCTCTGCAACTCGGCAGACTGACACATGTGCCATGCCTGGCCCATGTGTTAAATCTGATAGTTCAGCGTTTCCTCAAGACATACCCCAATCTGTCAGATTTGCTCACGAAGGTGCGCCGCATCTGTGCGCATTTCAGGAAGTCCAGCACAGATGCTGCCACTCTCAGGGCAGCGCAGCGCCGCCTCCAACTGCCCGCTCACCGACTGTTGTGCGACGTGCCCACGAGGTGGAATTCAACACTGACCATGTTATCCAGAGTTTACCAGCAGCGCCGAGCGATTGTAGACTGCCAGATGTCAACTTCCACCAGAACTGGTAGTCAGGTCAGTCAGCTTCCTCAAGTCTACAATGAGGAGTGGACGTGGATGTCTGATATCTGTCAGGTGCTGAGTAACTTTGAGGAGTCAACACAGATGGTCAGTGGCGATGCCGCCATCATCAGCCTCACCATCCCGCTGCTTGGCCTGTTGAAAAACTCTCTGGTCAGCATGAAGTCGGAAGCTTTGCGCTCGTCACAAGAGACGGGGGAAGAAGATTCCCTTGTTGATAGCCAAAGCACCCTGAGGTCTGTTTCTCAGCGCATATCGGAGGAGGTGGAGGTGGAGGAGGATGAGGAGGAAGAGGAGGAGAATGTTGGCGAGACACAAGAGGGGACCATTGTTGAGTCCTTCACTGTTCAGCGTGTATGGGCAGAAGAAGAGGAGTTGGAGGAGTTGGAGGAGGAGGAAATGGACAGTCAGGCCAGTGAGGGGAGTGAATTCTTACGCGTTGGTACTCTGGCGCATATGGCAGATTTCATGCTAGGCTGCCTATCCCGTGACCCTCGCGTTCAAAGAATTTATTCCAGCACCGATTACTGGGTGTTCACTCTCCTGGACCCACGGTACAAGCAAAATCTTCCCACTCTCATCCCTGCAGAGGAAAGGAGTGTGAGAATGCATGAATACCAGCAGGCCCTGGTGCACAAGCTGAAACAGTATTTCCCTTCTGACAGCGCTAGCGGCAGAGTGCGTAGTTCTGCGGGACAAGTAGCGAGGGAGAGTAGGCGAGCAGGCAGCTTGTCCAGCACTGGCAAGGGTACGCTTTACAAGGCTTTTGCCAGCTTTATGTCACCCCAGCAAGACACTGTCACCTGTCCCCAGTCTCGGCAGAGTAGGGCTGATCTTTACAGAAAGATGGTGAGGGAGTACGTAGCTGACCATACCATCGTCCTAAATGATCACACAGCTCCCTACAACTACTGGGTTTCAAAGCTGGACATGTGGCACGAACTGGCGCTGTACGCCTTGGAGGTTCTTGCCTGCCCTGCCGCTAGCGTCTTGTCCGAGCGGGTTTTCAGTGCAGCTGGTGGCATCATCACCGATAAGCGTACACGCCTGTCGACTGACAGCGCTGACAGGCTGACGCTTATTAAGATGAATAAAGGCTGGATTTCTCAGAATTTCCAATCTCCACCAGGTGAAGGAAGCTCAACCTGAATAATTGATCCACTCCTCCTCCTCCTCATTTTCTTCCTTCTCCTCCTCTTTGTACAGTAAAGCAGAGGAAACTGGCTATTTTTTGACAGGGCCCACTGGCTCTTGCTATAGTACTTTATGCATTTAATTTTTCTGGAGGGCCACCTACCCGGTCCTCTGTTTTAAACAATTTTTGGGAGTGCCACATACAGGCACTCAATGTATTCCATTTTTCTGGAGGGCCACCTACCCGGTCCTCTGTTTTAAACAATTTTTGGGAGTGCCACATACAGGCACTCAATCTATTCCATTTTACTGGAGGGCCACCTACCTGCTCCTCTGGTTTGAAAACTTTTTGGGACTGCCACATACAGGCACTCAATCTATTCCATTTTACTGGAGGGACACCTACCTGCTCCTCTGGTTTGAAAAATTTTTGGGACTGCCACATACAGGCACTCAATCTATTCCATTTTACTGGAGGGCCACCTACCTGCTCCTCTGGTTTGAAAACTTTTTGGGACTGCCACATACAGGCACTCAATCTATTCCATTTTACTGGAGGGCCACCTACCTGCTCCTCTGGTTTGAAAAATTTTTGGGACTGCCACATACAGGCACTCAATCTATTCCATTTTTCTGGAGGGCCACCTACCTGCTCCTCTGGTTTGAAAAATTTTTGGGACTGCCACATACAGGCACTATCCAAATTAAATTGTCTCCATAGCAGCCTCCACACGTTGTCTCCATTGCTACCTCCAAAAGTCGTCCATATAGCTGCCTCCATACATCGTCCCTTTATCAAACGAGGTGTGTCAGGCACAAATTTGGGTTGTTTTCATGGATTCCACATCAAAGTTGTTAACTTTGTCGCCACCCTGCTGTGTAATCCACAAAATATACTGGCAAACTTTTATCATGTACCGATATTATTTGAGCGCTTCTTGCTCACCTCCTTTGGTTCCTCTCTGCCACCCATTGGTTTGAAGCCTGAGTCCATTTAGGGTATGTCGCCATGCCACTCTCTAGCCTGCTGCCGCTGCCTCTGCATGCCGTCCCCTATAGTGTCAGGGTCAATTATTGGATGTTTTAGATGCTATCTAGCTTCATTCTGTCACTCTGTCATGGCCATGCTGTTGCCCATAATTTTGGCATAATGGTGCGATTATGCAGCCTCAGAGGCATCCATGCATGCTGCCCCTGCTGTTTCCTGTCCATTTCCGTGGTGTTTCCATCCTTTTCTGAGGTTCCCAGGTGTTTGGCCAAGCTTCCCTGTGCAGAGCCTTGGTCCCCTTGAAAAATGCTCGAGTCTCCCATTGACTTCAATGGGGCTCGTTATTCGAGACGAGCACTCGAGCATCGGGAAAAGTTCGTCTCGAATAACGAGTACCCGAGCATTTTAGTGTTCGCTCATCTCTAATTATAAATTATTGTTGGAATAATACAGTTTTCACAAGGACCACTGCAGGAAGCCGTGGCTTTTCTTCTATTCTATTGGCAGGGGACATGTGGACCTTAGTACCATCTTTACAATGACTGCTTCAGCCTATGGGCATTTTCTGTCTTTTAATGGGATTTTCTTGCAAATAAAATTCAATTTCATCTGTGAGAACAAGTAAAAAGGTTTGGGGATATGTTTCTGGAGGTATTAACAATGAGAAACCCCAGTGATCTCAGGGCCGCCTTCCCAATGGGACCCCCAGTGATCACAGGACAGGCTTCCCAATGGCACCCCCAGTGATCACAGGACGGGCTTCCCAAAGGGACCCCCAGTGATCACAGGACAGGCTTCCCAATGGCACCCCCAGTGATCACAGGAGAGGCTTCCCAATGGCACCCCCAGTGATCACACGACGGGCTTCCCAATGAGACCCCCCAGTGATCACAAGACGGGCTTCCCAATGGGACCCCCAGTGACCACAGGACAGGCTTCCCAATGGGACCCCCAGTGACCACAGGATGGGCTTCTTAATGAGACCCCCCAGTGATCGCAGGACAGGCTTCCCAATGGCACCCCCAGTGATCACAGGACGGGCTTCCCAATGAGACCCCCCAGTGATCACAAGACGGGCTTCCCAATGGGACCCCCAGTGACCACAGGACAGGCTTCCCAATGGCACCCCCAATTATCACAGGACGGGCTTCCCAATGAGACCCCCCAGTGATCACAAGATGGGCTTCCCAATGGGACACCCAGTGACCACAGGGCAGGCTTCCCAATGGGACCCCCAGTGACCACTGGACAGGCTTCCCAATGAGACCCCCCAGTGACCACAGGACAGGCTTCCCAATGGGACCCCCAGTGACCACAGGGCAGGCTTCCCAATGGGACACCCAGTGACCACGGGACGGGCTTCCCAAATGATTTCCCAAATGGCCTTAAATACTTGACTTGAATAATGCCGTGGCGGGAATGCTCAACCGGTGCTCCATTCACCTCAATGGGCAGTTGAGGATACCTACTATCTCTGGTTCTCATGCACTCTATGGGTCCCTGGAGGCAATGATGCTACAACCCCATTAGATTTACCTCATTCATTAAGTCTACCAAAAAACTCAATAATCCAGAACGAAGGTATGTGCCTCCAATATGGCCGTCAACAGAAAAGTATTAAATAATAAAATAAAAGCAGCTTAAAACATTGGGAAAAGAAATTGAGAACAAGGACAAAACTAGGCAAAATATGTCACACATTTAGGGATCGATTATCTCTCCCGATCGTACGGTTCCCCTGTTGTATCATTCTACCCATCCTAGTGCTATAATATGGACTGTAGATGTTTTGGGTGAGGGGCTCAGAGCTGTTATGTATCTTGAAGGTCGACTGAGTGATATCTGATGTTATGGCCATACACCATTGTCCCTCAGTGATACAGACCTACAATAATATCCAATCTGCAAAGACTGAAGAGATGGAGGAATAATTCCTACGTACGGTCTCATATTTTCCCAGCGAACCTGATTACAAAAGATTATTTCTGTAGAAATCCACTTTAGTGTTATTACCCGACACATTAAGACGACTTCATATTACAAAGTAATATCGGAGCAGAACTGATATTTTTTGCTATGTGTCTATGGGGTATATTTTTCACAGGCTGGAATTTGTTTGCCCAGCCGTTCCTATCACGGAGGATGGCAATTAGCTGATATGACTATTAACAAGCAACGAATAAACACCGCTAATTACTAAAGCTAAGATGGGAACATACGTCTTCAGGGCAAATAGGATCGGAGTTATCAAAACCTTCTTATTTTAGGAAGAAGAAGAAGAAGTTATAGTAATGAGAACCTGGTTACCGGATGGAGGAATGAAGGGCACAGGAGGGAATATGCCAAATAAAAGAGATGAAGAGGAGAGGCGATACTGCACAGGAAACACAGAAGTGATAAGGGATGGAACAAATGTATCATTCCGAAGTGGAGGTGAATCTCCGGTGCGCCATCCGCAACATCCTAACGGCCCCGGTGACTCCTTCGGAAGCGATGTTTTATTGGATGTTTTTTTTTATCTTGAAATTTTCCATCTGAGTTGTAGATAAACTGTCTACTTATGTTAACTTAACTTGTAGCTATAAGGGGTATTGATGTAGCAATTGTGTCCAAACCCTGGTTCCAGGGACTTCTCTATCCAATCAGGTTGATGTTAACTTGACGTGGGGAAACTCCTGAGAACCTAAATGATCATGAGCATAGAGTGAAGACTCAAGGTCTTGTTGGGGGTCCCATGGATCAGACACCTATACCCTAGAGTGTGGACCATTGTGCACAGTTGATGTACCCTTTAATAATCATCATCTTAGTGTTTTACAGGAAACCCATTTGTGCTGCCACGTCAGTGGGACCATGATAAGTAAATAGATAAATGTGTGTCCTGTTGGAAAGGAGAGACCTAATATCCTCGGATTGTTCTGAGCAACCATTCAGGTTCTGCCCTTGGTAATAAAAAGTCACGTTCCCTCCACAAGAAAGTATCTGAGTTATTCCAAAGTTTCTAGAATTCTAGATCCCGCAAGAGAGTATTCAGCGTTCCTGTCTACAGGCTTCTTCCTCTAATCCTACCTTTTACTCATCCTTGACCTGCTTATCTCCCATGGAGACCCCAGCTGGACTATGACTACAAGACTCTGCTTCATTCCCCCACGACTTTTGACTTTGGCTTATACTTGATGACCCTTTGCTTAATCTCAGGTTTCCTCACCTGTAAGCAGGTCATTACCAACACACAAATCCCTTCAAGAGGTAGTAACCTGGTGATATCCCTGCAGTGTAGTCCAGCTTCATCAATAGGAGTAATAACCAGCATGGTCACTTAGACAGAATCCTAGAAGTACCATCACAATTTTAGGTGGGGTTATGCCAAATACACAAGTATAGGGTGCACTGATCAGGTGATACAGTGGGGCTTATTTACTAAGGTCCCGCGGTCGCACTTTCGTCAGGTTTTCCGGCGTTTTCTGGATTTGCTGGGACAGATATTTAACTGGGGACTGTGTTGCACGCGATCAGATTGTGTCGTGACTGCGTTGCTTTCATGCGACAGAAATCGGGGGGCAGCCGTCGGCCGACCCGACGGATTCAGACTGAGCACGGGATTTAATTTTTAAATTGTGTCGAAAATCAAGCACTTTTACATGCACCGGGAGGAAGATGGTGAACTCTGCATGATCGTCGGAACAATGCACTTTGGGTGAACTCCAGTGGACGGGTAAGTAAATGTGCCCCAGTGAGTCTACAACTCAACAGAATGGAGCAAGAAAGCCCCAGCAAGAATCACATAATTCAATGTAAGAGACAGTAAGTAAAAAGTACAGCACATGGTACCCTCCAAAACTTAAAGCTATTGAAGCCAACCAGTTTTCATCCAAAACTCGGAATGATTGAATATCTAAAAGTGCAAAAACAATGTTCGCTAATTTCTCCGGTATCGGGATATTAGCATCAGAATAAAGAGGCCTCTGGACGTCGAGCCAAGAGATAAAAAGGTGCATATTGTTCTTCCATTGAGCTGTCTATCAGTGCCAAGCACTGCCACCATCACCATGTCACACAAAGAGAAGAAAGCCTCCAGCGCCGCTCTCCAAAACCACTTGTGATGAATAAACTGGACCGGGTATAGGGGAGATAACGCCAATCAGCCGCCACCCGCCACATAGAAAGGGTTTTTATGATGGTAATTTGCAGCGGCTCATGTAAACCTGCAGGATATGTGGAAAAGTAAGAGATCTCGGTTGCCAGGAACATTCATGTAACATCCCTTGTATTTGCCGATGTGACAGCCCAAATCTTCTGACGATTCAATAAAGCTGAAATGAAATGCGTTTGGATTGATGAATTTGGGGCTTTAGGACAATCTGTAAATTCTTAGTTGTCTTTGTTACCAGCAATGGAGCTGAGCATCAGTCAATTACGGGACAAGGACACCCAAGAGCCACAACTTCTGGGGAGGGAAAACTTAGATATCGTCCTCTTCTGACCCCATGCCAGGTCCTCAAAGTAAAGATTGAGTGGCTGATGTCTTAACGATATGGACTGGCGGAAATCAGAATCTTTATTATCACATTTATGGAGCCACAACCACCAAGGAGCGCAGAGTGGGGCACATTTACTTACTTGTCCGACGGAGTTCACCCAAAGTCCATTGTCCGTGTATAATGCGCTGTGCCGCGATTCAATAAGATGCTGCGCCCGATATCCTGCATGTGTCGCTTCCCCGCTCAGGTCCCCGGAGTTCACCTTCTTCTTCCTGGTGCATGTAAGTGCTTTGTCCGTGTATAATGTGCTGTGCAGGGAGTCACTAAGATCCTGCGTCCGATATCCTGCATGTGTCGCTTCCCCGCTCAGGTCCCCGGAGTTCACCTTCTTCTTCCTGGTGCATGTAAGTGCATTGTCCTTGTATAATGCGCTGTGCGGGGAGTCACTAAGATCGTGCCCCCGATATCCTGCATGTGTCGCTTCCCCGCTCAGGTCTCCAGGGTCCACCTTATTCTTCCTGGTGCATGTAAGTGCATTGTCCGTGTATAATGCGCTGTGTGGGGAGTCACTAAGATCCTGCGCCCGATATCCTGCATGTGTCGCTTCCCCGCTCAGGTCCCCGGAGTTCACCTTCTTCTTCCTGGTGCATGTAAGTGCATTGTCCGTGTATAATGCGCTGTGCAGGGAGTCACTAAGATCCTGCGCCCGATATCCTGCATGTGTCGCTTCCCCGCTCAGGTCCCCAGAGTTCACCTTCTTCTTCCTGGTGCATGTAAGTGCATTGTCCGTGTATAATGCGCTGTGCGGGGAGTCACTAAGATTGTGCCTCCGATATACTGCATGTGTCACTTCCCCGCTCAGGTCCCTGGAGTTCACCTTCTTCCTGGTGCATGTAAGTGCATTGTCCTTGTATAATGCGCTGTGCAGAGAGTCAATAAGATCCTGCGCCTGATATCCTGCATGTGTCATGTCCCCGCTCAGGTCCCCGGAGTTCACCTTCTTCTTCCTGGTGCATGTAAGTGCATTGTCCTTGTATAATGCGCTGTGCGGGGTGTCACTAAGATCGTGCGCCCGATATCCTGCATGTGTCGCTTCCCCGCTCAGGTCCCTGGAGTTCACCTTCTTCTTCCTGGTGCATTAAGTGCATTGTCCGTGTATAATGCGCTGTGCGGGGAGTCACTAAGATCCTGCACCCGATATCCTGCATGTGTCGCTTCCCCGCTCAGGTCCCTGGAGTTCACCTTCTTCTTCCCGGTGCATGTAAGTGCATTGTCCGTGTATAATGCGCTGTGCGGGGAGTCACTAAGATCCTGCACCCGATATCCTGCATGTGTCGCTTCCCCGCTCAGGTCCCCGGAGTTCACCTTCTTCTTCCTGGTGTATGTAAGTGCATTGTCCGTGTATAATGCGCTGTGCGGGGAGTCACTAAGATCGTGCGCCCGATATCCTGCATGTGTAACTTCTCCGCTCAGGTCCCTGCAGTTCACCTTCTTCTTCCTGGTGCATGTAAGTGCATTGTCTGTGTATAATGCGCTGTGCGGGGAGTCACTAAGATCATGCACCTGATATCCTGCATGTGTCGCTTCCCCGCTCAGGTCCCTGGAGTTCACCTTCTTCTTCCTGCTGCATGTAAGTGCATTGTCCGTGTATAATGCGCTGTGCGGGGAGTCACTAAGATCCTGCGCCCGATATCCTGCATGTGTCGCTTCCCCGCTCAGGTCTCCGGGGCTCACCATCTTCTTCCTGGTGTTCTTTGTCTTGTGACACAATTTTAAAGTTAAATCCCGTGCTCAGTCCGAATCAGTCGGATCATCTGACAGACCGCCCACCCATTTCTGTCACATGAAAGCCAGTGCCGATGCACCAAAATCTGATCGCGTTCAACACAACCCGCTGTTAAACACCTGACCCAGCTGCGCAAATCCCAAAAATGTTGGGAAGTCCGATGGAAATTCCTCCAAAAATTCAAAGAGGGATAAGCTGTGACATCATCTATTGTCAGTAGTGATGTAATGATGGGTCAGTGTTATCTATATAGAGGTCATTGTACAGGGAGGGGGAGGAGATAAGCTGTGACATCATCTATTGTCAGTAGTGATGTAATGATGGGTCAGTGTTATCTATATAGAGGTCATTGCACATGGAGGGGCAGGAGATAAGCTGTGACATCATCTATTGTCAGTAGTGATGTAATGATGGGTCAGTGTTATCTATATAGAGGTCATTGTACAGGGAGGGGGAGGAGATAAGCTGTGACATCATCTATTGTCAGTAGTGATGTAATGATGGGTCAGTGTTATCTATATAGAGGTCATTGTACAGGGAGGGGGAGGAGATAAGCTGTGACATCATCTATTGTCAGTAGTGATGTAATGATGGGTCAGTGTTATCTATATAGAGGTCATTGTACAGGGAGGGGGAGGAGATAAGCTGTGACATCATCTATTGTCAGTAGTAATGTAATGATGGGTCAGTGTTATTTATATAGAGGTCATTGTACAGGGAGAGGGAGGGGATTAGCTGTGATATCATCTATTTTCAGTAGTGATATAATGATAGTTAAGTGTTATCTATATAGAGGACATTGTATAGGGAGGGGGAGGAGATAAGCTGTGACATCATCTATTGTCAGTAGTGATGTAATGATGGGTCAGTGTTATCTATATAGAGGTCATTGCACATGGAGGGGAGGAGATAAGCTGTGACATCATCTATTGTCAGTAGTAATGTAATGATGGGTCAGTGTTATTTATATAGAGGTCATTGTACAGGGAGAGGGAGGGGATTAGCTGTGATATCATCTATTTTCAGTAGTGATGTAATGATGGGTCAGTGTTATCTATATAGAGGACATTGTATAGGGAGGGGGAGGAGATAAGCTGTGACATCATCTATTGTCAGTAGTGATGTAATGATGGGTCAGTGTTATCTATATAGAGGTCATTGCACATGGAGGGGAGGAGATAAGCTGTGATATCATCTATTGTCAGAAGCGATGTAATGATAGGTCAGTGTTATCTATATAGAGGTCATTGTACAGGAGGGGGAAGAGATAAGCTGTGACATCATCTATTGTCAGTAGTGATGTAATGATGGGTCAGTGTTATCTATATAGCGGTCATTGTACAGGGAGGGGGAGGAGATAAGCTGTGACATCATCTATTGTCAGTAGTGATGTAATGATGGGTCAGTGTTATCTATATAGAGGACATTGTATAGGGAGGGGGAGGAGATAAGCTGTGACATCATCTATTGTCAGTAGTGATGTAATGATGGGTCACTGTTATCTATATAGAGGTCATTGCACATGGAGGGGAGGAGATAAGCTGTGATATCATCTATTGTCAGTAGTGATGTAATGATTGGTCAGTGTTATCTATATAGAGGTCATTGTACAGGGAGGGGGGAGGAGATAAGCTGTGACATCATCTATTGTCAGTAGTGATGTAATGATTGGTCAGTGTTATCTATATAGAGGTCATTGTACAGGGAGGGGGAGGAGATAAGCTGTGACATCATCTATTGTCAGTAGTGATGTAATGATGGGTCAGTGTTATCTATATAGAGGTCATTGTACAGGGAGGAGGAGGAGATAAGCTGTGACATCATCTATTATCAGTAGTGATGTAATGATGGGTCAGTGTTATCTATATAGAGGTCATTGTACAGGGAGGGGGAGATAAGCTGTGATATCATCTATTGTCAGTAGTGATGTAATGATGGGTCAGTGTTATCTATATAGAGGTCATTGTACAGGGAGGGGGAGGAGATAAGCTGTGACATCATCTATTGTCAGTAGTGATGTAATGATGGGTCAGTGTTATCTATATAGAGGTCATTGTACAGGGAGGGGGAGGAGATAAGCTGTGACATCATCTATTGTCAGTAGTGATATAATGATGGGTCAGTGTTATCTATATAGAGGTCATTGTACAGGGAGGGGGAGGAGATAAGCTGTGACATCATCTATTGTCAGTAGTGATGTAATGATGGGTCAGTGTTATCTATATAGAGGTCATTGTACAGGGAGGGGGAGGAGATAAGCTGTGACATCATCTATTGTCAGTAGTGATATAATGATGGGTCAGTGTTATCTATATAGAGGTCATTGTACAGGGAGGGGGAGGGGATAAGCTGTGACATCATCTATTGTCAGTAGTGATGTAATGATGGGTCAGTGTTACCTATATAGAGGACATTGTACAGGGAGGGGGAGGAGATAAGCTGTGACATCATCTATTGTCAGTAGTGATGTAATGATGGGTCAGTGTTATCTATATAGAGGTCATTGTACAGGGAGGGGAGGAGATAAGCTGTGACATCATCTATTGTCAGTAGTGATGTAATGATGGGTCAGTGTTATCTATATAGAGGTCATTGTACAGGGAGGGGAGGAGATAAGCTGTGACATCATCTATTGTCAGTAGTGATGTAATGATGGGCAGTGTTATCTATATAGAGGTCATTGTACAGGGAGGGGGAGGAGATAAGCTGTGACATCATCTATTGTCAGTAGTGATGTAATTATGGGTCAGTGTTATCTACATAGAGGTCATTGTAAAGGAAGGGGGAGGAGATAAGCTGTGACATCATCTATTGTCAGTAGTGATGTAATGATGGGTCAGTGTTATCTATATAGAGTTCATTGTACAGGGAGGGGAGGGGATAAGCTGTGACATCATCTATTGTCAGTAGTGATGTAATGATGGGTCAGTGTTATCTATATAGAGGTCATTGTACAGGGAGGGGGAGGAGATAAGCTGTGACAACATCTATTGTCAGTAGTGATGTAATGATGGGTCAGTGTTATCTATATGGAGGTCATTGTACAGGGAGGGGGGAGGAGATAAGCTGTGACATCATCTATTGTCAGTAGTGATGTAATGATGGGTCAGTGTTATCTATATAGAGGACATTGTATAAAGCGGGGGAGGATATAAGCTGTGACATCATCTATTGTCAGTAGTGATGTAATGATGGGTCACTGTTATCTATATAGAGGTCATTGTACAGGAGGAGGAGGAGATAAGCTGTGACATCATCTATTGTCAGTAGTGATGTAATGATGGGTCAGTGTTATCTATATAGAGGTCATTGTACAGGGAGGGGGAGAAGATGACCTGTGACATCATCTATTGTCAGTAGTGATGTAATGATGGGTCAGTGTTATCTATATAGAGGTCATTGCACATGGAGGGGAGGAGATAAGCTGTGACATCATCTATTGTCAGTAGTGATGTAATGATGGGTCAGTGGTTTCTATTTAGAGGTCATTGTACAGGGAGGGGGAGAAGATGACCTGTGACATCATCTATTGTCAGTAGTGATGTAATGATGGGTCAGTGTTATCTATATAGAGGTCATTATACAGGGAAGGGGAGGGGATAAGCTGTGACATCATCTATTGTCAGTAGTGATGTAATGATGGGTCAGTGTTATCTATATAGAGGACATTGTACAGGGAGGGGAGGAGATAAGCTGTGACATCATCTATTGTCAGTAGTGATGTAATGATGGGTCAGTGTTATCTATATAGTGGTCATTGTACAGGAGGGGGAGGAGATAAGCTGTGACATCATCTATTGTCAGTAGTGATGTAATGATGGGTCAGTGTTATCTATATAGAGGTCATTGTACAGGGAGGGGGAGGAGATAAGCTGTGACATCATCTATTGTCAGTAGTGATGTAATGATGGGTCAGTGTTATCTATATAGAGGTCATTGTACAGAGAGGGGGAGGAGATAAGCTGTGACATCATCTATTGTCAGTAGTGATGTAATGATAGGTCAGTGTTATCTATATAGAGGTCATTGTACAGGGAGGAGGAGGAGATAAGCTGTGACATCATCTATTGTCAGTAGTGATGTAATGATGTGTCAGTGTAATCTATATAGAGGTCATTGTACAGGGAGGGGGGAGGAGATAAGCTTTGACATCATCTATTGTCAGTAGTGATGTAATGATGGGTCAGTCTTATCTATATAGAGGTCATTGTACAGGAGGGGGAGGAGATAAGCTGTGACATCATCTATTGTCAGTAGTGATGTAATGATGGGTCAGTGTTATCTATATAGAGGTCATTGTACAGGGAGGGGGAGGAGATAAGCTGTGACATCATCTATTGTCAGTAGTGATGTAATGATGGGTCAGTGTTATCTATATAGAGGTCATTGTACAGAGAGGGGGAGGAGATAAGCTGTGACATCATCTATTGTCAGTAGTGATGTAATGATAGGTCAGTGTTATCTATATAGAGGTCATTGTACAGGGAGGAGGAGGAGATAAGCTGTGACATCATCTATTGTCAGTAGTGATGTAATGATGGGTCAGTGTAATCTATATAGAGGTCATTGTACAGGGAGGGGGGAGGAGATAAGCTTTGACATCATCTATTGTCAGTAGTGATGTAATGATGGGTCAGTCTTATCTATATAGAGGTCATTGTACAGGGAGGAGGAGGGGATAAGCTGTGACATCATCTATTGTCAGTAGTGATGTAATGATGGGTCAGTGTTATCTATATAGAGGACATTGTACAGGGAGGGGGGAGGAGATAAGCTGTGACATCATATATTGTCAGTAGTGATGTAATGATGGGTCAGTGTTATCTATATAGAGGTCATGGTACAGGGGGGGGAGATAAGCTGTGACATCATCTATTGTCAGTAGTGATGTAATGATGGGTCAGTGTTATCTATATAGAGGTCATTGTACAGGGAGGGGGAGGAGATAAGCTGTGACATCATATATTGTCAGTAGTGATGTAATGATGGGTCAGTGTTATCTATATAGAGGTCATTGTACAGGGAGGGGGAGGAGATAAGCTGTGACATCATCTATTGTCAGTAGTGATGTAATGATGGGTCAGTGTTATCTATATAGAGCACATTGTACAGGGAGGAGGAGGAGATAAGCTGTGACATCATCTATTGTCAGTAGTGATGTAATGATGGGTCAGTGTTATCTATATAGAGGTCATTGTACAGGGAGGGGGAGGAGATAAGCTGTGACATCATCTATTGTCAGTAGTGATGTAATGATGGGTCAGTGTTATCTATATAGAGGTCATTGTACAGGGAGGGGGAGGGGATAAGTTGTGACATCATCTATTGTCAGTAGTGATGTAATGATGGGTCAGTGTTATCTATATAGAGGTCATTGTACAGGGAGGGGGAGGAGATAAGCTGTGTCATCATCTATTGTCAGTAGTGATGTAATGATGGGTCAGTGTTATCTATATAGAGGACATTGTACAGGGAGGGGGAGGGGATAAGCTGTGACATCATCTATTGTCAGTAGTGATGTAATGATGGGTCAGTGTTATCTATATAGAGGTCATTGTACAGGGAGGGGGAGGAGATAAGCTGTGACATCTTTTGTCAGTAGTGATGTAATGATGGGTCAGTGTTATCTATATAGAGGTCATTGTACAGGGAGGAGGAGGAGATAAGCTGTGACATCATCTATTGTCAGTAGTGATGTAATGATGGGTCAGTGTTATCTATATAGAGGTCATTGTACAGGGAGGAGGAGGAGATAAGTTGTGACATCATCTATTGTCAGTAGTGATGTAATGATGGGTCAGTGTTATCTATATAGAGGTCATTGTACAGGGAGGGGGAGGGGATAAGTTGTGACATCATCTATTGTCAGTAGTGATGTAATGATGGGTCAGTGTTATCTATATAGAGGTCATTGTACAGGGAGGGGGAGGAGATAAGCTGTGACATCATCTATTGTCAGTAGTGATGTAATGATGGGTCAGTGTTATCTATATAGAGGACATTGTACAGGGAGGGGGAGGGGATAAGCTGTGACATCATCTATTGTCAGTAGTGATGTAATGATGGGTCAGTGTTATCTATATAGAGGTCATTGTACAGGGAGGGGGAGGGGATAAGCTGTGACATCATCTATTGTCAGTAGTGATGTAATGATGGGTCAGTGTTATCTATATAGAGGTCATTGTACAGGGAGGGGGAGGAGATAAGCTGTGACATCATCTATTGTCAGTAGTGATGTAATGATGGGTCAGTGTTATCTATATAGAGGTCATTGTACAGGGAGGGGGAGGGGATAAGCTGTGACATCATCTATTGTCAGTAGTGATGTAATGATGGGCCAGTGTTATCTATATAGAGCTCATTGTACAGGGAGGGGGAGGAGACAAGCTGTGACATCATCTATTGTCAGTAGTGATGTAATGATGGGTCAGTGTTATCTATATAGAGCACATTGTACAGGGAGGGGAGGAGATAAGCTGTGACATCATCTATTGTCAGTAGTGATGTAATGATGGGTCAGTGTTATCTATATAGAGGTCATTGTACAGGGAGGGGCAGGAGATAAGCTGTGACATCATCTATTGTCAGCAGTGATGTAATGATGGGTCAGTGTTATCTATATAGAGGTCACTGTACAGGGAGGGGAGGAGATAAGCTGTGACATCATCTATTGTCAGTAGTGATGTAATGATGGGTCAGTGTTATCTATATAGAGGTCACTGTACAGGGAGGGGGAGGAGATAAGCTGTGACATCATCTATTGTCAGTAGTGATGTAATGATGGGTCAGTGTTATCTATATAGAGGTCATTGTACAGGGAGGGGAGGAGATAAGCTGTGACATCATCTATTGTCAGTAGTGATGTAATGATGGGTCAGTGTTATCTATATAGAGGTCATTGTACAGGGAGGGGCAGGAGATAAGCTGTGACATCATCTATTGTCAGCAGTGATGTAATGATGGGTCAGTGTTATCTATATAGAGGTCACTGTACAGGGAGGGGAGGAGATAAGCTGTGACATCATCTATTGTCAGTAGTGATGTAATGATGGGTCAGTGTTATCTATATAGAGGTCACTGTACAGGGAGGGGGAGGGGATAAGCTGTGACATCTATTGTCAGTATTGATGTAATGGTCAGTGTTATCTATATAGAGGTCATTGTACAGGGAGGGGGAGGGGATAAGCTGTGACATCATCTATTGTCAGTAGTGATGTAATGATGGGTCAGTGTTATCTATATAGAGGTCATTGTACATGGAGGGGAGGAGATAAGCTGTGACATCATCTATAGTCAGTAGTGATGTAATGATGGGTCAGTGTTATCTACATAGAGGTTCATTGTACAGGGAGGGGCAGGAGATAAGCTGTGACATCATCTATTGTCAGCAGTGATGTAATGATGGGTCAGTGTTATCTATATAGAGGTCACTGTACAGGGAGGGGAGGAGATAAGCTGTGACATCATCTATTGTCAGTAGTGATGTAATGATGGGTCAGTGTTATCTATATAGAGGTCACTGTACAGGGAGGGGGAGGGGATAAGCTGTGACATCATCTATTGTCAGTAGTGATGTAATGATGGGTCAGTGTTATCTATATAGAGGTCACTGTACAGGGAGGGGGAGGGGATAAGCTGTGACATCATCTATTGTCAGCAGTGATGTAATGATGGGTCAGTATTATCTATATAGAGGTCATTGTACAGGGAGGGGGAGGGGATAAGCTGTGACATCTATTGTCAGTATTGATGTAATGGTCAGTGTTATCTATATAGAGGTCATTGTACAGGGAGGGGGAGGGGATAAGCTGTGACATCATCTATTGTCAGTAGTGATGTAATGATGGGTCAGTGTTATCTATATAGAGGTCATTGTACATGGAGGGGAGGAGATAAGCTGTGACATCATCTATAGTCAGTAGTGATGTAATGATGGGTCAGTGTTATCTATATAGAGGTCATTGTACAGGGAGGGGGAGGGGATAAGCTGTGACATCATCTATTGTCAGTAGTGATGTAATGATGGGTCAGTGTTATCTATATAGAGGATTAGAGAGAGATTATACAGGGTTATGCTGTGAAACATTGCTTATCATTAGTGGTGACATATCGGGTGAAATACATATATAATGTGAGATATAGCGCACAGTCATGTGAGTGATACTGGGAGATGCATTGTCCTGGTGCTGACATTTACCTAATATAACCCTTGTCACAACCTGTCTTCACGCCATCACTACCCCCCCTGTACCAGGCTGGAATATTAACCGTGGCACTTCAAGGGCAGTCGATATTCCCTGCCGGGTGCTTATTTAGTATTTAGTGATGCGGGTTGTTAATCTGGCTGTTCTGATGCGGCGCCGCACACCGCGACCTGTCACTCATGAATAAGGAGGCCGCTCGCAGGTCCCTGGGGGGCGCCGACCCAAAGTTCACAGTCTCTTCCAATTTGAACATTTTGCTTGGATCTTCCGTACGGTGCAATTTGTTAATGGCTCATTTACAGCCGCCGCCATGTGCCATATGTGAGTGCGGCGCAGACATTCGCTTTTCAATCGCCCCCCGAACACTAACTCATGCGGCAGCTGCTGAATATGACAACTCTGAAGCTTCCGTCTCTGGGAACATATTTTTTTGGCATGAGACCTTCAATTCCAAGACTTTATATATTCCAGGAAGTTACATTTACATCTTATATACATTCATTGCCTTTCCTTAAAGGGGATGTCTATAAAATTTCGAAACCCGTGCTTTATACTTGTTTTCCTCTAAATTTGGATGCATTAAACATGTTAACTATTAGGAGGTGATGGTGGTGATGTCTGGGGTATAACCAAAGACTTACAGGCTCCAGGGCAAAAATTTTGTCTTGAACCCCCATCCTTATGCTCTCCCATAAGAACTAGCAGCCAGGGTCACCGCCAAGATTTTTAAAAATTATGGCCAAAAGTTTTATTCCTCGCCTCCAAAAAATGTTTTTGGTAAAAAAATCAATAATATTCTAGCAAGGTAAATTAGATACAGCAACTCAGCTCTATGTAATGTGGAGGCCTATATAATAGCTTAGATACAGCAGCTTCACTTTATGTATGGCAGACAACTCTATAATATTGTATGTATACCATCCGTACAAATCCAGTGACATCTTCTCTGAATTCAGTGAGAATGTATCAGAAAGAGCAGCCTGTAATCAGCTACATATTCTGACATTAAAAGGGTAACAATTCCCTAAGGAATGGGGATACATCTGGCAGCTTGTGTCATAAATCCCAGCGCACAGAATAAGGATTTACACTGCTTTGATTACATTAAAGTGTTGTAGGCACCTTTAGCTTATACGGGAGGTCACAAGTCAGACCACAGTTACCCCCACAATCATCTGTGAAAAAGTCATCAATAGATTCTGCCCAGGAAAAACCCTTTGAGCCACGGTGGACGGAGAGATTTGTGATCGCCCATGAAATTCAAGTGTAAACTGCTACAAAGAGAGATAAATTCTTCTTATCTGATACATCTATTTTCCATCTTGAGACCTCCCACTATACATTGACATGGTTTGTAAATGAAGGTTTTATGTCAAACACCAACATATAATAATTAGACATTAAAAGTTCATGTGAACCTCACAATGGTACAAACTGCAGCACATCCTGCAAAAAGCAAGCCTCACATAGTTCTGTAATTAGGATTCTAAAAAAAATGATTGGGGTCAGAATATGGTCATACAAAAAAGAAAGACACTATTAAATCATGAAAAAAATGAAAAAATAAAATCATGAAAAAGAGTATACTTAGAGAGGGAGATTCGGCACATGGTGCGCTAGCATATGATGATGTGCAGGCTATAGGTAGTGTGCAGAAATGGGGCAGGAATGACCCACCCCGGCCCACTCGGGAACCACACACTTGGCATAGAGGTGAGGTAAGGAGGGAAATAGAAAACTGCCACACAAGCCCTGAACCCCCCCCCCCCCCCATAGTAAAGCTGTTTTAGATAACAAAAACTGTAAAAAAAAACCCGCATCCCCCAAAAATCTATAACATCATTGTTATTTTTTTAATAAACCATACCAAGCACCGTGACATCACCATGCCCTAGGCCGCAACCGCCAGCCACTCCGGTATTCTGGGCCCCGGCTGCCTCCAGGCCCCAAGAAAAGGCCCTGGTGGGGATTTTGCAGGAGCTTGTATTGTGCCTGGCTTTATGTTTCTAAGCATATTCATACAAAGGTTTGCAACCCATAGCTCTCCAGCTGCTGCAAAACTACAACTCCCAGCATGCACAGCGTCCCAACAGCTGGAGAGCAGCAGTGTACAGCTCTTTGACACATTTGTCTGAATTGTAATTTGCACAGCCTGATCCTATAACTGGAGCGATCGTCCCTCGTAATGCACCCGGCTCATAGCGCCGGCTCATTACGGATAAGACGGCTACATATCGGAAGGAGACGCCGGCTGCAGGTTTGATGGCTTCTCCTCGGTAGCGCACATCAGCAGAATTGGCATCTGTTTGTCTTCTGTACAGTACAAGTCGCTGCTATATCTGAATGCCAGTAAATAAATGACCCTAAACCTACCGAGCACATCAAAAACTCATTTTCCGCTCGGGAATGGAGCCAGCACAGTGTAGCATAATGAAAGGGGTGAAGGTAATCTCTTGGATTAATGCCAGGCCCGGGGCTTTACATTTTGGTAAAGCCATAGAAAACAAAAGGGCTTTGTCTATGTCTATTTTTGTGTGATGTTTTTCTCGTTTACATTCAGATTTTGTATATTTTATATCTCTGTGTGTATATACCGTATATATCCTAGTTATTTACTGGTATGAGATCTTTATGTATGATGTATTTTCTTATTTGTAGGTTATAGTTTTACACAAACGAGTAACTAAACTTTGGATACAATGTTTATAAGTGAATAGTGCAGAAGATAAACTTTGTAACATACTTTAGAAAAAATATCTGTTTGCCCTTTAACTTTCTTGCTTATTTGACCCCTTCCTATATGAAGCCCATTTTCCATCTCAGTTATTTTTTTACCCCTCCCTTCAAAAACCATGGGGCACATTTACGAAGGGTTTTGCCGCCGGGTTTCCCGAATTTTTCCAATTTGCGCCTAATTGCTCCAGGATTTGGCGCACGTGATCGGATTGTGGCGCATCGGCGTCGGCTTTCACGCGACAGAAATTGGGGGGCGTGGCCATCGGAAAACCTGACGGATTCGGAAAAAAACGTGGAATTTGAAAAAAAAATTCTGTCGCAAGAATATCACTCACATACACCGGAACGAAGCAGGTGAACTCCGGCGGACCTCGGCGCAGCAGCGACACATGGTGGACCTTAGTGAATCACGGGAAGACTGCGCCAGGACCGGGTATGTAAATGTGCCCCCATAACTTTTTTTTTTTGTTCTTCCATGTGATTAGCTGTATGGGGGCTTGTTTTCTGTATAACATTCTTGATTTCCTACTGTCAGAATTTAATATTCCATCCAATGTACCGGAAGAAAAGCTCCAAATGCTGAAAAATTTATAAAAAACCATTTTCTTGAAGGCTCTAAATTAGTTGCCTTTGCCGTGTGCCTAATATAACACCTCCCCTTTATTCCTTAGGTCAGTATGATCACAGGGATAACAAGGAGGGGATTTATCAGGGCTTGTGCGCCATTTCTCTGACATACAAGCCATGAAATTGGCTCATGGTGTTGAATTGCGCCTATTTCCCCCCTTACACCACATCCATGCCAAATGGGCATGGTGGGGCATGAAGGGGAGTGTGCGTGGTGGCTACAGCACCTCCTGATACATGTAGCAGATCATATACTGGCGCATAATGATAAAGCCCCCCACATATATTTAGGTTTTATTAGGATTTAATACATGAAAAAGGTTTTAAAGGGAACCTGTCACCAGGGAGCTCATTTTCACTATGGACGGGTTACAGAAGCCCCTCACACCTGCAGAGCACATCTGTCTCTCTGCTTTTTCTAAGCATTTGCATTACAATATAATTGTGTGTTATAACTTACCAGACGTATATCTCTCTATGTCTGACTGTGTCTCTCTCTGTGTCTTTCTGTCTCTGACTGTCACTGACCGTCTCTATCACTGACCTTCCCTGTCTACAGCCTGACTGTCACTGACTGTTGCTGTCTTTGACCTTCTATGTCTCCTTCAAAGACTGTCTCTGACCGTCTCTTTTAGTGACTGTCTCTGACCGTCTCTTTTAGTGACTGTTTCTGACCGTCTCTTTCAGTGACTGTCTCTGACAGTCTCTTTTAGTGACTGTCTCTGACCGTCTGTTTCAATGACTGTCTCTGACCGTCTCTTTTAGTGACTGTCTCTGACCGTCTCTTTCAATGACTGTCTCTGACCTCCTCTTTTAGTGACGGTGACTGTCTCTGACTGTCACTTTGTCAAAGGGGAGAATTATCAGAAGTGTCTGAGAACTGTTCTAGTTTCACAGGGCAACCAATCCGAGTTCCAGTTTCCTTTTTCCTTTTTCTGTTTATAAAATTACAGCTGAAACAGTTTTGACATTTCTGATAAATTTCCCCCTATGTCTGTATCCCTATCCACATCACCTCACACATAAAATTTAAGCTCAAAACCGAGTCTATGATGTTCCCTGAGTCACAGAGCGCGGCTGTTCAAAATTTGGTGATTGTAAACGCGATGGTGCAGATTCCTTAAGCGGACACATACATATACACACTCACATACACACACATACACACACATCCATACACACACACGTACATACATACACAAACATACATACACACACATACATACACACACATACATACACACACACACATACATATATAAACACACTCACATACACACACATACACACACATCCATACACACATGCACGTACGTACATACATACATACATACACACACATACATAGACACACATACATACATACATACACATACATATACACACATACATACATACACACACATACATACACACATACATACGCACACATACATATACACACATACATACATACACACACATACATACACACATACATACGCACACATACATATACACACATACATACATACATACACATACATATACACACATACATACATACACACACATACATACACACATACATACACACATATACACACATACATAAATATACACATACATATATTGAGTTTATAAAAACAAAATTTTATTTTACTTTACAATTTTGCAGAATTCACTGTTCTTTTGCGGAAATCTGAATGTTTACATCACTTATAATGTGGAGAAAGTAAAACACCCATCCATTTCCCGTGTCCTGTGTCTCTGTGTCTCCTCTCCAGTGATTTTAACATTAGAGGAAAAAGCTGCTGCAGCAATTTCTCCCGATAAACGTTCTGCAACAAATTATGTGCAATCAATAAATATTTACCATGAAGAATAATGGAGCAAAGAAGCCGAGACTGAAGTGCAAAGATGTCTAACAGGAGGAAGCTCTACTAAAGTTTCTAAAAAGTTCACTTACATGTTTAATATCTATCTACATCTTCTATCTATCTCCTATCTATCTATCTCCTATCTATCTATCTATCTATCTATCTCCTATCTATCTATCTATCTATCTATCTATCTATCTATCTATCTATCTATCTCCTATCTATCTATCTATCTCCTATCTATCTATCTATCTATCTCCTATCTATCTATCTATCTATCTATCTATCTATCTATCTATCTATCTCCTATCTATCTATCTATCTATCTCCTATCTATCTATCTATCTATCTATCTATCTCCTATCTATCTATCTATCTATCTATCTATCTATCTATCTCCTATCTATCTATCTACCTATCTCCTATCTATCTATCTATCTATCTATCTATCTCCTATCTATCTATCTATCTATCTATCTCCTATCCATCTATCTAACATCTATCTATCTATCTATCTCCTATCTATCTATCTCCTATCCATCTATCTATCTCCTATCCATCTATCTATCTATCATCTATCTATCTATCTATCTATCATCTATCTATCTATCTATCTATCTATCTATCTATCTATCTCCTATCTATCTATCTATCTATCTATCTATCTCCTATCTATCTATCTATCTATCTATCTATCTCCTATCTATCTATCTATCTATCTCCTATCTATCTATCTATCTCCTATCTATCTATCTCCTATCTATCTATCTATCTATCTATCTATCTCCTATCTATCTATCTATCTATCTCCTATCTATCTATCTATCTATCTATCTATCTATCTATCTCCTATCGATCTATCTATCTATTTATTTATCTCCTATCTATCTATCTATCTATCTCCTATCTATCTATCTATCTATCTATCTATCTATCTATCTATCTCCTATCTATCTATCTCCTATCTATCTATCTATCTATCTATCTATCTATCTCCTATCTATCTATCTATCTATCTATCTATCTCCTATCTATCTATCTATCTATCTATCTATCTCCTATCTATCTCCTATCTATCTATCTATCTATCTATCTATCTATCTATCTCCTATCTATCTATCTATCTATCTATCTATCTATCTCCTATCTATCTATCTATCTATCTCCTATCTATCAATCTATCTATCTATCTATCTATCTATCTATCTATCTATCTATCTATCATCTATCTATCTATCTATCTATCTATCTATCTATCTATCTCCTATCTATCTATCTATCTATCTATCTATCTATCTATCGATCTCCTATCTATCTATCTATCTATCTCCTATCCATCTATCTATGTTCTATCTATCTATCTATCTCCTATCTATCTATCTATCTATCTATCTATCTATCTCCTATCTATCTCCTATCTATCTATCTATCTATCTATCTATCTATCTATCTCCTATCTATCTATCTATCTATCTCATATCTATCTCCTATCTATCTATCCCATATCTATCTATCTATCTATCTATCTATCTATCTATCTATCTATCTATATCCTATCTATCTCCAATCTATCGTGCGCCCGATATCCTGCATGTGTCGCTTCCCCGCTCAGGTCCCTGGTGTTCACCTTCTTCTTCCTGGTGCATGTAAGTGCATTGTCCGTGTATAATGCGCTGTGCGGGGAGTCACTAAGATCGTGCGCCCGATATCCTGCATGTGTCACTTCCCCGCTCAGGTCCCCGGAGTTCTCCTTCTTCTTCCTGGTGCATGTAAGTGCATTGTCCGTGTATAATGTGCTGTGCGGGGAGTCACTAAGATCGTGCGCCCGATATCCTGCATGTGTCGTTTCCCCGCTCAGGTCCCTGGAGTTCACCTTCTTCTTCCTGGTGTATGTAAGTGCATTGTCCATGTATAATGCGCTGTGCGGGGAGTCACTAAGATCCTGCACCCGATATCCTGCATGTGTCGCTTCCCCGCTCAGGTCCCTGGAGTTCACCTTCTTCTTCCTGGTGCATGTAAGTGCATTGTCCGTGTATAATGCGCTGTGCGGGGAGTCACTAAGATCGTGCGCCTGATATCCTGCATGTGTCACTTCCCCGCTCAGGACCCCGGAGTTCACCTTCTTCTTCCTGGTGCATGTAAGTGCATTGTCCGTGTATAATGCGCTGTGCGGGGAGTCACTAAGATCGTGCGCCCGATATCCTGCATGTGTCGTTTCCCCGCTCAGGTCCCTGGAGTTCACCTTCTTCTTCCTGGTGCATGTAAGTGCATTGTCCGTGTATAATGTGCTGTGCGGGGAGTCACTAAGATCCTGCGCCCGATATCCTGCATGTGTCGCTTCCCCGCTCAGGTCCCCGGAGTTCACCTTCTTCTTCCTGGTGCATGTAAGTGCATTGTCCATGTATAATGCGCTGTGCGGGGAGTCACTAAGATCCTGCACCCGATATCCTGCATGTGTCACTTCCCCGCTCTGGTCCCCGGAGTTCACCTTCTTCTTCCTGGTGCATGTAAGTGCATTGTCCGTGTATAATGCGCTGTGCGGGGAGTCACTAAGATCCTGCGCCTGATATCCTGCATGTGTTGCTTCCCCGCTCAGGTCCCGGAGTTCACCTTCTTCTTCCTGGTGCATGTAAGTGCATTGTCCGTGTATAATGCGCTGTGCGGGGAGTCACTAAGATCCTGCGCCCGATATCCTGCATGTGTCGTTTCCCCGCTCAGGTCCCGGGAGTTCACCTTCTTCTTCCTGGTGCATGTAAGTGCATTGTCCGTGTATAATGCGCTGTGCGGGGAGTCACTAAGATCGTGCGCCCAATATCCTGCATGTGTCGCTTCCCCGCTCAGGTCCCCGGAGTTCACCTTCTTCTTCCTGGTGCATGTAAGTGCATTGTCCGTGTATAATGCACTGTGCGGGGAGTCACTAAGATCGTGCGCCCAATATCCTGCATGTGTCGCTTCCCCGCTCAGGTCCCCGGAGTTCACCTTCTTCTTCCTGGTGCATGTAAGTGCATTGTCCGTGTATAATGCGCTGTGCAGGGAGTCACTAAGATCATGCACCCGATATCCTGCATGTGTCGCTTCCCCGCTCAGGTCCCCGGAGTTCACCTTCTTCTTCCTGGTGCATGTAAGTGCATTGTCCGTGTATAATGCGCTGTGCGGGGAGTCACTAAGATCCTGCGCCCGATATCCTGCATGTGTCACTTCCCCGCTCAGGTCCCCGGAGTTCACCTTCTTCTTCCTGGTGCATGTAAGTGCATTGTCCGTGTATAATGCGCTGTGCGGGGAGTCACTAAGATCATGCACCCGATATCCTGCATGTGTCGCTTCCCCGCTCAGGTCCCCGGAGTTCACCTTCTTCTTCCTGGTGCATGTAAGTGCATTGTCCGTGTATAATGCGCTGTGCGGGGAGTCACTAAGATCCTGCACCCGATATCCTGCATGTGCCGCTTCCCCGCTCAGGTCCTCGGAGTTCACCTTCTTCTTCCTGGTGCATGTAAGTGCATTGTCCGTGTATAATGCGCTGTGCGGGGAGTCACTAAGATCCTCGCCCAATATCCTGCATGTGTCGCTTCCCCGCTCAGGTCCCTGGAGTTCACCTTCTTCTTCCTGGTGCATGTAAGTGCATTGTCCGTGTATAATGCACTGTGCGGGGAGTCACTAAGATCCTGTGCCCGATATCCTGCATGTGTCGCTTCCCCGCTCAGGTCCCTGGAGTTCACCTTCTTCTTCCTGGTGCATGTAGGTGCTTGGGCTTGCGACAAAATTTGAAAGTTAAATTTCGCATTCAATTCGCACCAATTTCTGTCGCATGAAAGCAGTGAAGCTGCGTCATAGTCCGATCGTATGCGACACAATCCCAGCGCAGGCACTTGTTAAATACCTGTCCCCGAAAAAGGTGTAAAGTCCGACAAAAGTGCGATCCGCGACCCTTAGTAAATGAGCCTGATTAACACCTATTGGATACTCCAAACCAGCCTTGTGTGACCCAGTCTTATAGTATCGGGTGATACTATTTTTTATCATTTATCTATATACCTTTAAGATTTTCTATTTATTCACTCTATTATTTTAAAGCCTCTTTTATCACCCCTATGTTTATATGTATTTATAGAACATTATACCTCTGTATTTTTCACTAAGTATTTTTAATCTCGTAATCGTCTGTATTGAATTAATTAATTATTTTTTTATGAACATGCACTCCTAATGACCTATATGACATGCATTAATTATCTATGCACTGCCCCCAATGTATAAGATATTTTGCACACGTCCATTTATCCCCCTTTGTATTGTATCTTCTATGTTCCCTTAGTCTCTTTCCACTTGATACTAGACTCCGAAACGCGTTGTGTTCCTGAGATACCAAATAAAACTTTTCGTGTGAATACTTGTGGCCGCCAATCATTACGACCCAAACCTAAACAGATTCTGGACCGTTGTGGCAACCATGTATCGCGTGAAAGCCGGCGCCAATGTGGCAAAATCCGATCGCGTGCGCCAAAAACCCCTGCTAAATGCGGCGCAAAACAGTAGTGTGGTCCGCGGACCCTTAGTAAATGAGCCCCACAGTGTCCTGTATTTGTATAGTTAAAGGCAGAGTTCCCCTTTATGTGTGTAATGTCTCTGTGTATTATAACTATCTGCAGACTTCTGAGCCGTTGGCTTCTTATCGTTTCTAATAACTTCACGATTTATGATGTAGGACTGTGATCGGGAAAAGATGGGTGGCGAGTTTTAATTATTTGCGCACAGCAGAGTGTGTACATTGCCAGTGATTTGTAGGACGGGCTCGCCTCTTCATTTCTTCTTATTTCCTTAGCAGCAAACTTCCCGGAGGTTTTATTAGCTCGTAGTGATTCTTATATAAAAATTGGATGAACAGGGTGGAATAGTCTGAGAAGCTGTTCACGCTGGGATTATGCTCTAACTTGTGTCAAATGGGCGGGACTAGGCTGCCTGCTTCTGCCTTGGACAACCCATCAGACAGCTTAATTAGCATATTAGATTGTGAATATACCAGAAGAAGCTCTCTACTGTCAGATGGGTGGTCCTGGGCCAGAGAAGTCAGCTTGGCACCACCTGCTTGACAGTATGTCAGGCTTCTGGGCTGGTGAACCCCCTGGACCACCACGAACGATGACACAACCCGACAACTGGGACCGGAATCTAAGTGGCACCTGGTCTTCACCTGAGACCGCCACAAAGTGGGTTTGTCTTGCTCTGGCGTGGTGCCACCAGCTCGTTCCACCGGTGGCAGCCAAGGTCAAGGTAAAAAGTCAGCAGACAAGTTCATGGTCAGGGACAGGCAGGAGGTCAAGACAGGCAGCAAAGGTTCAGGGTCAGAGATGGAGCAGAAGGTCAAGGATGGCAGCGGAGGAGCATAAACGGGAACAGGTCCGGGGTCACAACGGATCAAAGACACGAGGCACAAGACAAGGATTTCCTGACGGCATAGAGTAAGAAGATCCAGCAGGGGATGCTGGGAGAAGCCGGGTTTTAACCAATTTGGGGAAGTGACCAGCACCAATCAGCGGTGCGCTGGCCCTTTAAATTTACCATGCGCCAGAACTGGAACAGGAGCGCGGAGAGGTAAGTAAAGTCGGGGAGAGCAGGTGCTGCGGAGAGGGGCAGGGGTGCGCCTGCGACCAAGGAGGAGCACCCCTGACACAGTAGATATAAAAAATAATGAAATGAATTACTTGGTGATGGGAGGGGCCACAGACAGAAATCCAACTGCACCAGAATCAATGGAACAATGACTATTAACAGTCCAAAAGTGTTGGTTCTCTTTAAGTTAATCTCTTCCTGTTAAGCTGCGTATACCTGCCGGGCCGTAGCCACGATGGAGAGGAGGATGGAGAGTATATACGTCCCCCAACGGTCATGTGACTGATTTACTAATCCTGACTTAAAACCTGGTGTAGATAGTCTGCAACGGGATAGTCTGTAAAATATTCAAATCTGGTCCGGATTCAGAAGTCATTTAGCAGGAGACCATCACATGACAACCCCCGGATCAGGAACCTCCCCCCAATGGAGCCTTCATTTTGTATCAGATTTACATGTATCACAGTGGTTTAAATTTGGTCAAAAAGTAGCAAAATAGTGCGGTTTGTAAATTTTTGTGCTACTTTGTACGAAGATTTGACGTAAGCGCAGGTAGACTTGGAGCACAGATTGATCAAATGCAACCTTAAAAAGGTTAAAATTATACCCGTCTCAGGGCTTAAAATGTAGCAAATGTATTGAATATCATATGAAATTTAATATGTAACATCCTCTATGTCCACTAATCCAAGGCCCGCTGGTCAAATGAAGTCAATTACATCTCATAAAAAATTGAGGCCCCAAAATAGTTCTAAGAATGAGGAAAAAAAAATCTAAATTACTCCCAAAAAAAAGAAAAGTGTCAAAGCAAAAAGAAATGCATAAACATTAAAAGAAAAACTTAACAAAACATTAAAAATCATATATTGCGAACATTAAGCAAAACACATAAGAAAATAAACCATTAAAAATCCAAATATAGAAAAAAAAAACGTATGTGTGGTCATGCAGCTCTGCTACATGAACACACAGCCCTGCTACATGAACACACAGCCTGCTACATGAACACACAGCTCTGCTACATGAACACACAGCCCTGCTACATGAACACACAGCTCTGCTACATGAACACACAGCTCTGCTACATGGACACACAGCTCTGCTACATGGACACACAGCTCTGCTACATGAACACACAGCTCTGCTACATGAAAACACACAGCTCTGCTACCTGACCACACAGCTCTGCTACATGGACACACAGCCCTGCTACATGAACACACAGCTCTGCTACATGAACACACAGCTCTGCTACATGAACACACAGCTCTGCTACATGAACACACAGCTCTGCTACATGGACACACAGCTCTGCTACATGGACACACAGCTCTGCTACATGAACACACAGCTCTGCTACATGAACACACAGACCTGCTACATGAACACACAGCTCTGCTACATGGACACACAGCCCTGCTACATGGACACACAGCTCTGCTACATGAAAACACACAGCTCTGCTACCTGAACACACAGCTCTGCTACATGAACACACAGCTCTGCTACCTGACCACACAGCTCTGCTACATGATCACACAGCTCTGCTACATGGACACACAGCTCTGTTACATGGACACACAGCTCTGCTACATGGACACACAGCTCTGCTACATGGACACACAGCTCTGCTACCTGACCACACAGCTCTGCTACATGAACACACAGCTCTGCTACCTGAACACACAGCTCTGCTACATGGACACACAGCTCTGCTACATGAAAACACACAGCCCTGCTACATGAACACACACAGCTCTGCTACATGAAAACACACAGCTCTGCTACATGAACACACAGCTCTGCTACACGAACACACACAGCACTGCTACATGATCACACACAGCTCTGCTACATGAACACACACAGCTCTACTACATGAACACACAGCTCTGCTACATGAACACACAGCTCTGCTACCTGAACACACAGCTCTGCTACATGGACACACAGCTCTGCTACATGGACACACAGCTCTGCTACATGGACACACAGCTCTGCTACATGGACACACAGCTCTGCTACATGAACACACAGCTCTGCTACATGAACACACAGCTCTGCTACATGATCACACAGCTCTGCTACATGGACACACAGCTCTACTACATTCATTCACTCATTTGTCAGGAGGGTCCGGCAGCGCTAGATCTTCCTGACTTTGGACAATAAGAAGTAGACACTTTTTTAGCAAAACTTTTTATTGCTTTAAAATGTCTTATAGTCATAAAATTTTAATATTGCAAGCAATACTTAGGGCCAACTGCACACAAACTCAGTCCATGTGTTGGTTGGATCCCACGGACCAAATACAGTGCAGTGGATGGGACCCTGCCAGCTGACTTGACTCCTCCACTGTTATCAGCAGTAATTCCACTTCATCTGTCCCCAAACTAAGAAAAAGGCAAAAAATTAGTTTAAAAATGTGTATCCAAACATTAAAAACTTTTAACAAACACAGAAGAAAAGAAATAAATAAACATTTCTCCCTAAAAAAGCCGCAAAACACACAAATGTTTAACTGAACACTGAAAAATACTGCCAAAAAAAACATTTAAAAAATAAAATGTGGCAAATTGGAATATCGAAAAAAATAAAGAGAAAAATAAATATTAAAAAAGACTCCCCAAAAAGCATAAAAAAATTAGAACATATTAAAAATAAAAAAAGAAAGCTTAACATATAAAACTTGCTAAAAACATCAGAACACAGGAAAAATGCAGATGTGAACATAAAAAAACCAAACACATAAGAAAACATTAAAAGAAACTAAAAGTACCAAATGTATCAACATCGACAGTAATTCCACTCCACATGTCCCCAAACTAAAAAGAAGCAAAAAAATGGTTTAAAAATGTGTAAATAAACATGAAAAACTTATAACAAACACAGAAGAAAAGAAATAAATAACATTTCTCCGTAATAAAGCAGCAAAACACACAAATTGGGGCTCATTTACTAAGGGCTCCGCGGCCGGTTTCCCGAATTTTTCCGTTTTGCGCCGAATTCCCCGGGATTTTGCCGCATTCGACCGGGTTTCGGTGCAATATCGCTGGCTCTCACGTGGCAGAAATCAGGGGGCGGGACTGTCGGACAACCTGACGGATTCGGAAAAACCACAGAATTTAAAAAACGAAATGTGTTGCAAGATTAGCACTTACATGCACCAGGAAGAAGAAGGTGAACTCAGGCGGACCTCGGCACAGCAGCGAAACCCACTGGATATCGGGGGCAGAACCCGAATCCACGTCGGAGAACGCACCGTTGGATCGCGACTGGACCGGGTAAGTAAATGAGCCCCATTATGTTTAACTGAACACTGAAACATACTGTCAAAAGAAAAAAAAAACATGGCAAAATTAACATATCAGAATATTGAAAAAAAAATAAAGAGTAAAATAAATATTAAAAAAGACTCCCCAAAAAGCATAAAAAATTAGAACGTATAAACATATTAAAAAGAGATTAAAAAGCTTAACATAGAAAAACTTCCTAAAAACATCAAAAGACAGAAAAAATGCAGATCTGAACATAAAACAAAACAATAATAATAATTCCTATATTTATATAGCGCACACAGATTAGGCAGCGCTGCACAAAGCATGACACATTGGTCCCTGTCCCCATGGGGCTCACAATCTAATCAACCTACCAGTATGTTTTTTGGAGTGTGGGAGGCAACTGGAGGACCCAGAGGAAACCCACGCAAACACACATAAGAAAACATTAAAAGTAACTCCTAAAAGTAATGAAAATCTTAACATTACAAAACTAAAAAAAATTACATAAAAATATGCTAAAAACTTTTACCATTTGGATGCCTTTTCATGCAAAAAGTTGAGGATATTGGGGCTCATTTACTAAGGGTCTGACCACCGCACTTTCATAGGATTTCCCAAATATTTCCGTTTTGCGCCAAATTGCCCCAGGGTTTTTGGCGCACGCGATAGGAGTGTGGCGCATCGGCCACGTGACAGAAATGGAGGGGCGTGGCCGTCAGACAACCCAACGGATTCGGAAAAAACGAAGAATTTAAAAAAGAATTTGTGTCGCAAGATCAAGCACTCACATGCACCGGGACGAAGAAGAAGGTGAACTCCGGCGGACCTCAGCGCAGTAGCGACACCTGGTGGATATCGGGCGAACAACCTTAGTGAATCCCGGCAGAACCCGAATCAGCGTCGGACAACGTGCCGCTGGACCGGGTAAGTAAATGACCCCCATTGTTTCAATATAATAGGAATAGTACAGAAGTTGCGCTGAGTGCTGGTGACTTTGCTTCCTTTTGTTTTATTGGCCGTGTTAAAGGAGAGGAGGTCAGGTGATCTATGCCTTTAATAGGGACGTCCTGAACTGTCCGCAGAGCGGATGAATGATAGGTTCTCAGTGAAGGACGGATCAATTGTTATCTGGATTGCTGCCACATTGTCTTCCCCATCCTGGAACATATTTGTCCCTTCCTTGTCCATTCCTCAGCCGGGGGCCTGGAGTTATATCTCACCTGCCAGCCACAGAGCTGATGGAGAGAGAGAAGTAATCTATGTCAAGCAGTTTGAGGCGCTGCTCCGGAGCGCCGTGGCGTCCCACAAGTGCCGTTTCTCAGAGTTATGATCCTAGATGGGGAAAAGTTTAAGTGTCAGCTCCCTAACTGGTAAGAAGCCTCGAAAAATAAGCAGAGGAGAGAATATTACCCATGAGCGAGGAGATTAGGACGGAGCCGGCGCGTCTGAGCCTCGGAAAACAAGATGCGGGGATAATAGAAAAATACCGAAGGAGATTGAATAGAGAAATATTGTATGGAAGGCGATCGGTGACATCACATTATACCAGATTACACGGTCATTCTCATCCCCAGGGGGCAATATAACAGCATTACCTGCACTAAATGTATATTACCCAGTGCACCAGAACCGGGAATAGGAGTCCGGAATATTCTATGTAGGTATAAGAATTATAAGAACTCATCTTTTAATGTTAAAAAAACACATAAAAAATGAAAACAATCTAAAATGTGACAGTCAGACGCTGATAATGAGCCCTAATGTTAGAACCATCCACCTATTCCTTCCTACTTACCGATCCTACCCTAGATGACAACTGGACGACGTTCCCTTCCTGCATGAAAGGGAAGCACAGACCAAACTATAGAGGAGCAGGAGGGTAATGTGAATGGGGAATACATCTGCCCATTACAACTAGTTTAACCGTCTGCAGCCCAGAACCAAGTCAGCAGGAGACACATTGGTGTGGTGGAATCCAATTAAGTCAGCCAGGAGTGAAATAATCAACAGCAATATGTCTTGGGCATGGGGGTGGATTTTGTACCATGTATGCTCAAAGCTTTTTGTTCCTGGAGGTTCTGTAGGAGAAGGGACCATAGTAAAGACATTAGCAGGTATGCATCATGTCCTTTTTGAATTAAACATTAGTGTAAACCTTCGATCCAGAGTAGAGGCATGATGGGGTATTAAACTGATCAGTGGGGGGTCTGACTTTCATCAGAATGGGGGGTCCCGTTCTCACTAATGAATGGAGCATCAGGTCGAGCATGCCTACTGTCACTTCATTCAATACTGTGGAAGTGTCAGAAGACGATCTCATATCTGTGGCAATCTAATAGATAAGATGAATAAGAGTGACAGCCAGACCTGTACACAGAGCTCTGAATCGTTCAACACTACCATAGTGATGAATGTAGTGACAGTAGGTATGCTCAACCTGCTCCTCCAGCCAACAGTGAGAACAGAACCCCTGAACTTGTGATCAGATTTTTGTGTAACAAAAGGGACTAATAGTATGGACTACCAAAGCTTTTGTGTGACTTTATGGGGTGTGTCAATTCAAAATACAATCTGAAAATCCTTGGGTGTTAGCGCCCCCACAAGGTAAGTCCATGATTGTGCAGTGTTATGGATGATCTCTAGCCATTGATGACCTGGGGTAGCAGGAGGAGCACAACTTGTGGTCCACGGGCCACATGCTCTTTGAGGAACGTCATGTTGTAACCCGGGTCCTTTCTCACCTGGTGTCCATTATTATTTGTCTTCTCTTTTATCTCTATTGCGGCTTTTTTTCTAACCTGAAGTTACCGATATTATATTTATCTGCTCCAGAATCTCTTATGCTTTGCTTTTAGGTCTCCATAATTACTCGTCTGCTCTGGGACTCAAAAATGTCTGGAGTCTCTTTATTATTTTCTGGTCTGGGTGTATATTATTATTTATCCTCTGGTCTGGGGTATCTATTATTTATTCTCTGGTCTGGGGTCCTTATTATTTATTCTCTGGTCTGGGGTATCTATTATTTATTCTCTGGTCTGGGGTATCTATTATTTATTCTCTGGTCTGGGGTATCTATTATTTATTCTCTGGTCTGGGGTATCTATTATTTATTTTCTGGTCTGGGTTCCTTATTATTTATTTGTCTGGTCTCAGTGTAAATTATTATTTATCCTCTGGTCTGGGTCTTTATTATTATTTATTGTCTGATCTGGGGTCTCTATTATTTATTTGTCTGGTATGTGGTCTATATTGTTATTTGTCTCGTCTGGGTGTATATTATTATTGATTGTCTGGTCTGGGTGTATATTATTATTTATTGTCTGGTCTGGGTGTATATTATTATTGATTGTCTGGTCTGGGTGTATATTATTATTTATTGTCTGGTCTGGGTGTATATTATTTATTGTCTGGTCTTGGGTCTCTATTATTTATTGTCTGGTCTGGGGTCTATATTGTTATTTGTCTCGTCTGGGTGTATATTATTATTGATTGTCTGGTCTGGGGTCTCTATTATTTATTGTCTGGTCTGGGGTCTCTATTATTTATTGTCTCGTCTGGGTGTATATTATTATTGATTGTCTGGTCTTGGGTCTCTATTATTTATTGTCTGGTCTTGGGTGTATATTATTATTTATTCTCTGGTCTGGGTGTATATTATTATTTATTGTCTGGTCTGGGGTCTCTATCATTTATTGTCTGGTCTTGGGTGTATATTATTATTTATTGTCTGGTCTGGGTGTATATTATTTATTGTCTGGTCTGGGGTCTCTATTATTTATTGTCTGGTCTGGGGTCTATATTGTTATTTGTCTCGTCTGGGTGTATATTATTATTGATTGTCTGGTCTGGGGTCTCTATTATTTATTGTCTGGTCTTGGGTGTATATTATTATTTATTCTCTGGTCTGGGTGTATAATATTATTTATTGTCTGGTCTTGGGTCTCTATTATTTATTGTCTGGTCTTGGGTGTATATTATTATTTATTCTCTGGTCTGGGTGTATATTATTATTTATTGTCTGGTCTGGGGTCTCTATCATTTATTGTCTGGTCTTGGGTGTATATTATTATTGATTGTCTGGTCTTGGGTCTCTATTATTTATTGTCTGGTCTTGGGTGTATATTATTATTGATTGTCTGGTCTGGGGTCTGTAATATTTTGTGTTGCCTGGTTGGGGGTCTGTACTGAATGCAGTATTTGGTCTCTGTTGTCTTGTTTTGTGGTGTCCTATGTTGGTTGGTGCTTCTAGACTGCAGGTTACTAGTGGTCCCTGGATTTGAGGCTGTGACGTCATTGTGTATGTAACAGGATGACTATGATAATGCAGAGAAAGCAGGAAAACAGGCTGATGCCTGCGAGTGTTTACAGCGACATGAGCATTTGTCTTGTTTTTGAGGTGACATTCCATCCGAGTGATAATTCATTCACTGAAGATGACGATTACTAATTTAATTTGGGAAAAACTTCCATCATCATTACAAATAACCTGACAATTGCAAGTGAAACCTGCGGATATGAGCTGCTAACACTGTGCTAATGAGCCCCATTAACCCATGGCGCTGTGCATTTGTCAAGAGCTCAATCCCTTATTAGATCGCTGCCTCGTACAAGTTCTGTAGAAACACATGAACACACATCTTTGGTCTCCGATATTCACAGAGGTTTGATAGGTAAAATTACAAGGAAACTGTAATGTGCAGAACCTAATCTTTAAGGGGAAGTCTAAGAAAGGATAAATCAATGGTAATGGATCACTGGGATCATGTGATATTGGAGTGGACTTAGCGGATGCCTCTGTTTGATGTTCTCACTAATCGGGGCAACCCCTTACATATCACTACCATCAGCAGTGGCTATTACATGTAAAATACTAGCTTATATAAGGGTTTTATTTACAGACTTTCATCCCTTATCCATGAGAGGAGATTTGGGATACCCCATCCCGGAGGTAAGAGAGAGGGAAGGGCTCCCTCTGTCACCCATGATCAGGGCCGGCGTTAGGGGGCGGCAAACTGGGCATTTGCCCAGGGCCCCCTGTCTTAAAGGGGCCCCCTGTCTGTGGACTTTTGTGGGAAGAGGATATATTGCTCCTTTAATACACCTTGGAAGATGCTTATTATCTATCTCCTACTATATATCTATCATCTATCTGTCCAGTTATCTAATCGCGTTTTTTCTGCCGGGTTTTCCGAATTTTACCGTTTTGTGCCGAATTGCCCCGGGTTTTTGGCGCACGCGATCGGATTGTGTCGCATCGGCGTCCGGTTTCATGCGACGAAAAACAGAGGGTGTGGCCGCCAGAAAACCCGACAGATTTGGAAAAATCGCACGATTTATAAAAAAAAAAAAAGTGTCGCTTGACACGCACTTACATGCACCAGGAATAGGGTGGTGAACTCCGGCGGACTTCAGCGCAGCAGCGACACCTGGTGGACATCGGGCGCACGACCTTAGTGAGTCCCAGCAGAACCCGAATCCTCGCCAGAGTAAGCGCCGCTGGATCGCGATAGGAGCGGGTAAGTGAATGAGCACCTTTGTGTCTATTTCCTATCCAAATACCTGTTAATCTAACCATTTATCTATCGAGCTATTTCTCTATGTATCTTCTATCTATTATCTATCCACTTATCAATCAATAGAGCTTCTATCTCACATATAATATATATATACTTTATTTTTCTGCATCTATAAATCTATCTATGAATCTATATCGTCTTTCATATTTATCTTCATTTATCACCAATCTCCCTATCATCTGTCCGTCTACTATAAGATTCTCCTCAGCCCCATATCACAGACACTTACCTCCTACTGTATGTGCAGGGCTACAGGAGCCTCTTACTCTTCATAAATAGTTTTATTTTGGGGCCCCAATTTTAATTTTGCCCAGACCCCAACTTGTCTAAAACCGGTCCTGCTTGTAGGGTTTGCATAGCGACCCGATGAGGGTTATATTTGAACCTCTATGAGGTTCTACCAGGTAAAATACACCGTAGCCATGAAGAGTTTTGACCTCATTTCGAAAAAAAAAAATCTAATAATCGCAATGATTTAGGCTTTTGGAGATTTTGAAAATTTCTTTTTTTTTCAAATCAGCAAATCATGCCACCTAAAAAAACACAGAATAAAAAAAAATTCTCAAAAAAAAATCACATGTGAAACGGAAACCAATGAAAGTAAGAAAGCGTCCTGCAAAAAATAAGCCGATAAAGTGAATGTTCTGAACAAAAACATCTTAATTAGAGATGAGCGAACATACTCGTCCGAGCTTGATGCTGGTTGGAGCATTAGCGTACTCGAAACTGCTCGTTACTCGGACGAATACTTCGCCCGCTCGAGAAAATGGCAGCTCCCGCCGTTTTGCTTTTTGGCGGCCAGAAACAGAGCCAATCACAAGCCAGGAGACTCTGCACTCCACCCAGCATGACGTGGTACCCTTACACGTGGATAGCAGTGGTTGGCTGGCCAGATCAGGTGACCCTGGGATAGACTAGCCGCTGGCCGCGCTGCTCGGATCATTCTGTGTCTGGATGCCGCTAGGGAGAGAGCTGCTGCTGGTCAGGGAAAGCGTTAGGCTGTTCTATTAGCTTACTGTTAGGCAGGAGTGATTCTCCAAGAACCCAACAGCCCTTCTTAGGGCTACAATAACGTTATATATATTTTTTTGTTTGCTTGTGGCTGGGCTTGCTGGCACTAGTAGTGCAGCTAGTACCATATTGTGAGGAATTTGTAGGGGGACTTGCTACCGTTGTGTTTAGCTCTTAGTGACACACATATCCACCTCAAACACCAAAGTGGGAAAATTTATTAGGGGTTTGATTGAATTAGGCAGAGTCTGACGATTTTTATTTATTTATTTTTTTTTCAAAAGTGAAAGTGAAAGTCACAGCACAAAATCCTTTTGTGTGCTGTCAGTGGTGCAAATGCAATTTCATCTAGCTTAGTCTGCCTGCTACTGTTTAGCAAGTGTGGGAGATTTGGCCCAGTAGAGACTGTGGTAGCGGGGTTTTGTGATGCAGTTCAAGACAGTGACACCAAGGTACAGCCCAAAACAGGTCTCGCCTGCGTTTATTGCAGCAGCAAAACAAAACAGCCTTCACATTCAGGCATTAAACAAACAAAATCCTACCCGTCAGGGTGCTAACTAAACACAGTTTCTCTAACTCACCACTAGTACATAAAATAAGTCGCTGCTCCAGGCACAGAGGTCAGGGCTGTGTGCTCTCCAGCCTCCTCTCAGAGAGACAACACTCTCAGCTCTGCTCAGCGGCTTTATGCAGACTGATTAGGCTGCTCCTACCACCTGTGTCCAAGGTGCTGGACAACACAACCTCAGCACTCAGGCCTCGCATAGTATGAAAACCTAGGGGAAACATACCGCCCATCCACAGTTAACCCCTTCAGTGTCTCACATACCCTCCCCCTCTGTTTGACCCTGTGGGGGCGAACACTTTTGGCCATTAGACAGTGGGTACGAGACAGGGCATCGGCATTCCCATGCATCTTTCCTGCTCGATGTTCTACCGTGAACTTGAAATTTTGTAACATTAGGAACCACCTTGTGACCCTGGCGTTCCTCTCTTTAGCCCGACTCATCCAGGTGAGGGGAGAGTTACTAGCGTAAACTGTCGCCCTACCAAGTAATACCTCAGGGATTCCAGAGCCCATTTTATCGCCAAGCACTCCCTCTCAACTATGCTATAGTTCTTCTCAGGAGGTGTGAGCTTGCGGCTCAGGAATGTCACAGGATGTTCCTCACCCTCCACTACTTGGGACAGGACAGCCCCTAGGCCCGCGTCAGTCTGCACAATAAAGGTCTTGGTGAAGTTAGGGGTGATCAGTACCGGTCCCTCACACAAAACCGTCTTAAGTCGCTGAAACGCCCCCTCAGCCTCTTCACTCCACTTTACCATCACCGTCCTGCTACCCTTGGTCAGGTCAGTCAGGGGTGCCGCTATGGTAGCAAAATCGGGGATAAATCGGCGATAATAGCCCACTATGCCTAGGAAAGCCCTCACTTGCTTCTTGCTCATAGGTCGTGGCCACTGCTGGATCGCCTCCACTTTATTTACTTGGGGTTTGATGACACCTCGCCCAATACGGTACCCCAGGTAACGGGCCTCTTCCAGACCAAGCGCACATTTTTGAGGGTTTGCTGTCAACCCTGCTGCCCTCAGGGAGTCTATCACTGCTTGTACCTTGGCTAGATGACTCTCCCAATCGTTACTATAGACTATGATGTCATCCAGGTAGGCCGAGGCATATCTACGGTGAGGTTTTAGCACGAGATCCATTAACCTCTGGAATGTGGCGGGAGCCCCATGTAGCCCAAAGGGGAGTACCACGTACTGAAAAAGCCCATCAGGAGTAACAAAAGCGGTCTTCTCTTTGGCCCTGTCAGTAAGGGGTACCTGCCAATACCCTTTCGTCAGGTCAAGGGTGGAGAAGAACCTAGCCTGTCCAAGTCGTTCTATCAACTCATCAACTCTGGGCATAGGGTAAGAATCAAATTTGGACACCTCGTTCAACTTCCTAAAGTCATTGCAGAACCGTAGGGAACCATCAGGCTTGAGAATCAACACAATAGGACTCGACCAGTCACTTTTAGACTCCTCAATAACCCCCAGGTCTAACATCTGCCTGACTTCTTCGGTTATGGCAAGCCGGCGCGCTTCAGGGACCCGGTAGGGTTTTTGGTGTACCCGGATGTGGGGTTCGGTTATGATGTCATGCTTGATGACTGAAGTACGACCCAGTAACTTAGAGAACACATCAACGTTTCGGAGCACAAACTCCTTCGCTTCCTGAATCTGGGCCCTGGAGAGGGACTCCGAGATCCGTACTTCAGGCACCTTGGCATCGGGTACACCTACCTCGGGTGTCACCTTCTTGGGGACAGACGCTTTTCCTACTCCCACGGCTATCAGGGACTCTCTTCCCCTCCATGGCTTTAGGAGGTTCACATGGTATATCTGTTCGGGCTTCCTCCTCCCCGGCTGATATACCTTGTAGTTAACCTCCCCTACTTTCTCCATGACCTCATATGGACCTTGCCATTTCGCCAAGAAGTTACTCTCTACGGTGGGCACAAGAACTAACACTCTGTCGCCTGGGTTAAAGGTCCTGAGTCAGGCTGATCTATTGTAGACCCTAGACTGGGCCTCTTGTGCCCTTGTCATGTGCTCCTTTACAAGGGGCATTACTGCCGCTATGCGGTCCTGCATAAGGGAGACGTGTTCAATCACACTACGGTGGGGGGTCCTCTCCTGTTCCCAGGTCTCCTTAGCTACGTCCAGGAGTCCACGCGGGGAACGGCCATATAACAGCTCAAAGGGTGAGAAACCCGTGGAGGACTGGGGAACTTCATGTATGGCAAACATCAGATAAGGCAACAAACAATCCCAGTCCTTCCCATCTTTGCTGACCACCCTCTTTAGCATCCCCTTCAAAGTTTTGTTAAACCGCTCGACCAGGCCATCTGTCTGAGGATGATACACAGAGGTGCGGAGCTGTTTAACCTGCAGTAACTTACACATCTCCTTCATTACCCTAGACATGAATGGGGTACCCTGGTCAGTCAAGATTTCCTTGGGGAGGCCTGTGCGGGAGGTGTTCCTTAATGGAATCGCCTCTGGATACCGCGTAGCGTAGTCCAGGATAACCAAGATGTACTGGTGCCCCCTTGTGGATTTGACTATGGGGCCAACCAGATCCATTGCAATCCGTTCAAATGGCACCCCTATGATTGGTAATGGGACCAGAGGACTCCTGAAGTGGGACAACGGGGCAGTAAGTTGACACTCAGGGCAGGAGCTACAATACCAGTTTACCTCCTCCCACACCCCGGGCCAGAAAAATCTCTGCAGGATCCTCTCTCGGGTCTTCTCAGCACCTAAGTGCCCTCCCAGCACATGTTTGTGTGCCAAATCTAGCACCAGCCTACGGTGAGATTGGGGTACTACAAGTTGCTCAACCTCCTCTCCCCGTATCTGGTCAACCCTGTACAACAGTTCCCCAACAATCACCATTCGGGGGTATATTTTGTCAGCCCCTGGTATTTGGAGTACCCCATTTATCACTTTAACATTCTCCCATGCTTTAAATAAGGTAGGGTCCTGTAGCTGTGCAGCCCCAAAATTTTCACGGGAAATCTCAAGTTCCGGCAGGTCGGCTACCTCCTCGTGGCCCTCGACCTCACCAGCTAGGACCTCTAGGGGAGAGAATTCATCACATGGGGTCACCCCTACTGCTGGTGTGGGCACATTGGCCTCGAAGGGTTCAGGGGCCAAGACCGGGCACATCCGATGTCCATTATCTGTAATAGCACCTGAGGTGGGTCTTCGTCTCCAGAGGTACCAAAACACCGGTAAGTCTCTGCCGATAATAGCCTCATGAAACAGGGTCCCCACCACCCCCACTTCATGGGTGATAGTACCACAAGGTGTATGTAGGTTGATGACGGCAGTGGGATATTCGCGAGTGTCCCCATGTATACACAACACTCCCACTTTACGCCCACTGTACAGTCCAGGATCAACCAAAGTTCCCCGCACCAGGGTGACCAGACTCCCCGAGTCTAGCAAGGCTTCCACCGTGTGACCACCGATTGTGACCATACACACTTGGGGTTCTGCATCCGTGACTGACTCGGCTGCCAGAACCGGCCGGGCAAACAGTGACATTCGCCGGGTCTGGTTGCAGTCCATTGGCTCCACTGACAGGGGACAGTTGGCAGCAATATGGCCCATTTCATGGCATCGCCAGCACTGGATACGGCTATGACCTCTGTCACGAGCCTCACTGGGTTTCTGTGTATCCAAGCCCCCCAGTGGACCCCCTCCCAACCTGACCTGTTTCCCTTTTTCTGCAGTAGCAGTCTTACCAGATGGTTTGGTGACCTTGTCACTGGCACTGCTTCGTGTGGGAGAGATAAGTAGAAGATCCTCCGTAGCCCGATATCTCTCTACTAGGGACACAAGTTCCTCAGCATTTGTGGGACCGGCCTGTCCAACCCATCGCTGGAGCCGAGAGGGCAGAGAACGGGTGAACTTGTCAAGAACCACTCTCTCGACCATCTGTGCTGGGGTGCAGTCCTCGGGTTGTAGCCACTTCTGGACAAGATGGATCAGGTCATGCATTTGGGAGCGCGGGGGTAGTTTTTCAGAGTATGCCCACTGGTGCACCCGGCTGGAACGAACTTGTATGGTGACCCCAAGACGAGCCAGAATCTCCGCCTTTAGCTGGGGGTACTCACAGGCCTCTGTTTCACTCAGGTCGTAGTAGGCCTTCTGCGACTCGCCGGTCAGGAACGGTGCCAGGACATCTGCCCACTGCTCAGCTGGTAACTCCTCTCGCTCAGCTACTCGCTCGAACACAGTGAGATACGCCTCCACATCGTCGGTCGCCGTCATTTTTTGTAAAGCCTTCTGCACTGCAGCCCGTGCGGAATGCTGGACAACCGGGTACCCTTGCAAACCAGTATGGGACCCCTCAATAGCCGTTGCTGGGGTGCTGCCATAATGCCGGAAAACTTTTCCATCATCAGCTGGAACATGGCTCGGGACTCTTCCTGCTGCTGGCGGGACCTCTCCTCCTGCAGCTGGAACATGGCTTGCTGCTGGCAGGACCTCTCCTCCTGCTGCTGGAGCATGGCTTTAATAAAGTCCTCCATCTTAGCTTTATCCTGCAATTTGCCTGCTGCTTTCACCCAGGCCATGCAATGTTGCAGGATGTAGCGAGCCTTTCAGGTGCGTGTCTTTTGAACTGCCCGCAATCCGAAGCACCATATGTGGGAGATTTGGCCCAGTAGAGACCGTGGTAGTGGGGTTTTGTGATGCAGTTCAAGACAGAGACACCAAGGTACAGTCCAAAACAGGTCTCGCCTGCGTTTATTGCAGCAGCAAAACAAAACAGCCTTCACATTCAGGCATTAAACAAACAAAATCCTACCCGTCAGGGTGCTAACTAAACAGAGTTTCGCTAACTCACCACTAGTACATAAAATAAGTCGCTGCTCCAGGCACAGAGGTCAAGGCTGCGTGCTCTCCAGCCTCCTTTCAGAGAGACAACACTCTCAGCTCTGCTCAGCCACTTTATGCAGACTGATTAGGCTGCTCCCACCACCTGTGTCCAAGGTGCTGGACAACACAACCTCAGCACTCAGGCCTCGCATAGTATGAAAACCTAGGGGAAACATACCGCCCATCCACAGTTAACCCCTTCAGGGTGATAGTACCACAAGGTGTATGTAGGTTGATGACGGCAGTGGGATATTCGCGAGTGTCCCCATGTATACACAACACTCCCACTTTACGCCCACTGTACAGTCCAGGATCAACCAAAGTTCCCCGCACCAGGGTGACCAGACTCCCCGAGTCTAGCAAGGCTTCCACCGTGTGACCACCGATTGTGACCATACACACTTGGGGTTCTGCATCCGTGACTGACTCGGCTGCCAGAACCGGCCGGGCAAACAGTGACATTCGCCGGGTCTGGTTGCAGTCCATTGGCTCCACTGACAGGGGACAGTTGGCAGCAATATGGCCCATTTCATGGCATCGCCAGCACTGGATACGGCTATGACCTCTGTCACGAGCCTCACTGGGTTTCTGTGTATCCAAGCCCCCCAGTGGACCCCCTCCCAACCTGACCTGTTTCCCTTTTTCTGCAGTAGCAGTCTTACCAGATGGTTTGGTGACCTTGTCACTGGCACTGCTTCGTGTGGGAGAGATAAGTAGAAGATCCTCCGTAGCCCGATATCTCTCTACTAGGGACACAAGTTCCTCAGCATTTGTGGGACCGGCCTGTCCAACCCATCGCTGGAGCCGAGAGGGCAGAGAACGGGTGAACTTGTCAAGAACCACTCTCTCGACCATCTGTGCTGGGGTGCAGTCCTCGGGTTGTAGCCACTTCTGGACAAGATGGATCAGGTCATGCATTTGGGAGCGCGGGGGTAGTTTTTCAGAGTATGCCCACTGGTGCACCCGGCTGGAACGAACTTGTATGGTGACCCCAAGACGAGCCAGAATCTCCGCCTTTAGCTGGGGGTACTCACAGGCCTCTGTTTCACTCAGGTCGTAGTAAGCCTTCTGCGACTCGCCGGTCAGGAACGGTGCCAGGACATCTGCCCACTGCTCAGCCGGTAACTCCTCTCGCTCAGCTACTCGCTCGAACACAGTGAGATACGCCTCCACATCGTCGGTCGCCGTCATTTTTTGTAAAGCCTTCTGCACTGCAGCCCGTGCGGAATGCTGGACAACCGGGTACCCTTGCAAACCAGTATGGGACCCCTCAATAGCCGTTGCTGGGGTGCTGCCATAATGCCGGAAAACTCTGTTCTGCTAACTAAACAGAGTTTCGCTAACTCACCACTAGTACATAAAATAAGTCGCTGCTCCAGGCACAGAGGTCAAGGCTGCGTGCTCTCCAGCCTCCTTTCAGAGAGACAACACTCTCAGCTCTGCTCAGCCACTTTATGCAGACTGATTAGGCTGCTCCCACCACCTGTGTCCAAGGTGCTGGACAACACAACCTCAGCACTCAGGCCTCGCATAGTATGAAAACCTAGGGGAAACATACCGCCCATCCACAGTTAACCCCTTCAGTGTCTCACACAAGCTAGTCTCCAGAAATCCCAATCCACATTCTCTCTGCCGGTGAAGTGTACTGTACGTCACGTGTGGCGTAATCAAATACGTTTTTTTGTTCACTTTAGTGTCATGGTCATGCTGTTGCCCATAATTTTGGCATAATGGTGCGTTTAAGCAGCCTCAGAGGCATCCATGCATGCTGCCCCTGCTGTTTCCTGTCCATTTCCCTGGTGTTTCCATCCTTTTCTGAGGTTCCCAGGTGTTTGGCCAAGCATTTTAGTGCTCGCTCATCTCTAATCTTAAACTAAATGTAGAATGTCGGCAGCTCCGTCCGTTTGTTTGCTTTCCCAAAATCTTCTACCAATTGAAGTCTTTTAAAGGGAACCTGTCAGGGCCATTTGGGACACTCATCCACCCACAGGTACTTGTGGACCGGTGGTTTAGGGCGCGTTCACACGTTGCGTTTTGGTTGCGTTTTCATTGCGTTTGGAACGCATATACAACAGCTGATGTGAGGTAATTTGCCTAATTACATTACCGTTTACGTTTGTAAACGCAATGTTAACACATGCGTTAACAAAACACATGCGTTAACGCTTTGTTAACGTATGCGTTAATATCGCGTTTACGATGTGTTTTGTTAACGCATGCGTTAACAGTGATGAAATTAGGCAAATCACCTCTCCTCAGCTGTTGTATATGCGTTTCAAACGCAATGAAAACGCAGGTCAAAACGCAACGTGTGAACGCGCCCTTAGGGTCCTAAATCGGCAATATAGTGCCACTCGTTCAAGTGCCTTACAATACCCTGTGGCCTTAGGCAGGTTTCTGGCTGTATCCTTATACCCCCACTACACCCTTCCTCAATATCCTTCTGTTCTTTGCTTTGTGCCTTCTACCTGGTCATTAAATAGTTAACAGCCGCTTGTTTTTGAGAAAAAAAATGTTGTATTTGCATATAATCAGCTCTTCATATTTTAACAAGTAAGGTGATAAATTTTAATCCTTTGATAAAAATAGTCACCACAAGACGGCATTATGGTAATCTGTATCATAGGAGATGTCAGGGCACCTCACCCTGGCACAGACAGAGAGAGGGAGCCGAACCGGGCCAGAACCGGCGCTGGTAATACAAGAAGGACCCATTCATGAGAGGCTGCCAGGAAGCACAGGAGCGGGTGGGATATAGTCTCACAAATGGTAGAGATGTAGCAGAGCTGAACTTGTAATTTAAAGGGGAACTCCGGTGCAAACTGATTCCGAGTCTGAGGGCGCTGTCCCACGTTGCGTTCGCAAACGCAGACGCATTCAAAACCGCGCCCACCGGGGCGGTCCGCGGTCCGATCGCATCGGCGTTTCTATGGAAACGCCTGCGATCGGGAACGCAAAACACCGGCGGCTCGTACCCGATCGCAGGCGTTTCCATAGAAACGCCGATGCGATCGGACCGCGGACCGCCCCGGTGGGCGCGGTTTTGAATGCGTCTGCGTTTGCGAACGCAACGTGGGACAGCGCCCTAAAGGTTCCCTCAAAACAAGGAGTAAGACAAGACAATGGAGATTGGGAACTCCATCTCAGGAGATGTAGAAAATTCTGAAAAACTTTTTTGTTTGCTCGCCTAATCCTGTAAAGAAAATAACACAAATGTAATTAATTGTCAATTTTAATGAATTAGAATTTTTTTTACTAGCTTCCCAGTACACGGCAAGGAATACGAGATAGTGCCATTAGGAAGTACAATTTGTCCTGCAAAAAGCAAGCCCTCATACAGCTTTGTATGTGTACAAATATAAAGTTATGGAGTTTGAAAGGAGGGGAGAAAAAATGTAATGGAGCAAAAAGAAAGAAAAAGGCATCAGCAGGAAGTGGTTAAAGAGATTGGAGCTTATTTACTAAGGGTCCCACGGTCACATTTCCGTCGGGTTTTCTGACGTTTTCAGGGATCAAGCCACTGGGACAGGTATATAGAAGGGGATTGTGGCGCACTCGATCGGATTTTGGCACAGCGGCATCAGCTTTCATGCAACAGAAATTGGGGGGCGGCCGTCGGACGATCCGATTGATTCGGACTGAGTGCGGGATTTAACTTCAAAATTGTGTCACATCCAATGCACTTACATGCACCAGGAAGAAGAAGGTGAACTCCGGGGACCTGAGCGGGGAAGCGACACATGCAGGATATCAGGCGCACGATCTTAGTGACTCCCCGCACAGCGCATTATACACGGGCAATGCACTTACATGCTCCGGGAAGAAGAAGGTGAACTCCAGGGACCTGAGCGGGGAAGTGACACATGCAGGATATCGGGCGCAGGATCTTAGTGACTCCCCGCACAGCGCATTATACACAGACAATGCACTTACATGCACCAGGAAGAAGAAGGTGAACTCCAGGGACCTGAGCGGGGAAGAGACACATGCAGGATATCGGGCGCAGGATCTTAGTGACTCCCCGCACAGCGCATTATACACGGACAATGCACTTACATGTACCAGGAAGAAGAAGGTGAACTCCGGGGACCTGAGTGGGGAAGTGACACATGCAGGATATCGGGCGCAGGATCTTAGTGACTCCCCGCACAGCACATTATACACAGACAATGCACTTACATGCACCAGGAAGAAGAAGGTGAACTCCAGGGACCTGAGCGGGGAAGCGACACATGCAGGATATCAGGCGCACGATCTTAGTGACTCCCCGCACAGCGCATTACACATGGACAATGCACTTACATGCACCAGGAAGAAGGTGAACTCCGGGGACCTGAGCGGGGAAGCGACACATGCAGGATATCGGGCGCACGATCTTAGTGACTCCCCGCACAGCGCATTATACACGGACAATGCACTTACATGCACCGGGAAGAAGAAGGTGAACTCCGGGGACCTGAGCGGGGAAGCGACACATGCAGGACATCGGGCGCAGGATCTTAGTGACTCCCCGCACAGCGCTTATACACGGACAATGCACTTACATGCACCAGGAAGAAGAAGGTGAACTCCGGGGACCTGAGCAGGGAAGTGACACATGCAGGATATCGGGCGCACGATCTTAGTGACTCCCCGCACAGCGCATTATACACGGACTATGCACTTACATACACCAGGAAGAAGAAGGTGAACTCCGGGGACCTGAGCGGGGAAGTGACACATGCAGGATATCGGGCGCAGGATCTTAGTTACTCCCCGCACAGCGCATTATACACGGACAATGCACTTACATGCAGCAGGAAGAAGAAGGTGAACTCCGGGGACCTGAGCGGGGAAGTGACACATGCAGGATATCGGGCGCACGATCTTAGTGACTCCCCGCACAGCGCATTATACACGGACAATGCACTTACATGCACCAGGAAGAAGAAGGTGAACTCCAGGGACCTGAGCGGGGAAGCGACACATGCAGGATATCAGACGCACGATCTTAGTGACTCCCCGCACAGCGCATTATACACGGACTATGCACTTACATGCAGCAGGAAGAAGAAGGTGAACTCCGGGGACCTGAGCGGGGAAGCGACACATGCAGGATATCGGGCGCACGATCTTCTTGAATAGCGGCATATGTGCATTCCGGTTGGACAATGCACCTTTGGGGATCGCACAGGACAGGTAAGTAAATGTGCCCCATTGTCTCACCTTCCTAAATACTCTACCAGAGATCTTCCTCAATGAACCAGACTACAAAAACATGATTTTCTCTTTATTTGGAGGATTCAGCCCAAACTTAAGTGTTCCATTGATTTCCATAGAAAATGTGTAATGCCTCATTTCACCTGCGGAGGCAGTGCAGGGATATCAAAGACTTTCTGCAGTGCAGATCTACAAGCTCACAGATTACAGCTGATTACGATGTCCTCCTACAGCTCAGCTCTGCTACATGTGAGGCATTCAGCGCGGCTACACCTGGAGGAACCCTGCAGCGATTACATCGAAGCCGACAACACGTTAAAGAGATTGATAATGAAGCGATGGTCGCCGGATTCTGCCGCGCTTGCACTTCTCCCGTCTGATGCTGTGACCACAAGCTGCTCGCTACAAGATAATGAAATCATACAGCAGCCAGCGCAGCCACCAGATAAATAGATCATTTACTGCTACAGACAATCCCCAAGTCAGACGCCGCGCTCATCATGGAAACCGGACAAACGGGAGAAGAGGAAGAAGAACCCCGCCGACCGCTCCGGCACCAGAGCACAGGATAATCCTTCCCATTCCTTCTATTACAATGTCATCTGGATAAACGTCTTGAATATTCAGACTTCTGCATTTTCTATACGTTGCTTTAATGTTTCACAATGTTTAAGATCTCTGCTTGCTGTCAGGAAATGAGAAGCCGTTTCATTCCATAAAGAGGTAGTCACTCTGAACAAAGCTAGTCCCACATTGGAAACGGATTCATAATTATCTCTGATGGTTTGCAACAATGTATCAGTCTGGAATCCAGACTCTTTTACGCAATTGTTTCATTGTTTATTCCATCTGAGATTGCTGTCAGTGAATGGAAAGTGAATGAGCAGTTTTTGCCTTGTTAGAGATAATCCCAGGATTTGTTAGTAGGATTGTGATGGATTGATATTCCATCATTGAAACACCTGTGGGGTGTCCCTACACTGCTGTGCTCTTTGATCACTGCACTGGACTTCTCTGCACCCTATTCTTTATTCTGGTAGTACAAGTTATAATCAAATAATACAGTAGTCACTGAGAACAGTGTGATGGGCTGTGGAACTGCTCAATGCAGAGAGCACAGCGAGAAGCTGATTATAAATCTATATTTCACAGTCCTGCTGCTACTAACATCATACACAAAGGTCTGATTTCACAGACCTTCAGTCATAATACCTGACACTGTCTGCAGAGAGCACAGCAGTGTGAATACAAGTCACAAAAGTGGGATTTAAATGCTTTATTCACATTACTGCTGCTACTAACAACACACATAAAGGTGTTGTTACACATACCCCCAGGGCCAATACCTAACACTGGCTGCAGAGACCATAGAGCACAACAGTGTGAGGTCACACCCCCAGTACAATTGGGGAAGACAGAATTCTGCTATATAAATCGATATATCACAGTCCTGCTGCTACTAACAGCACACATAAAGGTATTGTTACACAGATCCCCAGGGTCGATACCTAATGCTGGCTGCAGAGACCATAGAGCACAACAGTGTAAGGTCACATCCCCAGTAGACTTGAAAAAGACACAATTCTGATATATAAATCCATATAGCACAGTCCTGCTGCTACTAACAACATGCACAAAGGTCTGATTCCACATCTCTCCAGGGCCAATACCTAACACTGGCTGCAGAGACCATAGAGCACAACAGTGTGAGGTCACATTCCCAGTACACTTGAAAAAGACACAATTCTGCAATATACATCCATATAACACAGTCCTGCTGCTACTAACAACATGCACAAAGGTCTGATTCCACATCTCTCCAGGGACAATAGTTCTAAGGGACTATAAGGGACTGTCCTGTCCTATAGAAGCTTCTAGCGAGCACCTTCCACATACCCGACACCCGGATGATAGAAGTAATCCTCCCGCTCTGTGGGGCTCTGAAAGTGCGTTAATAAAAGGATCCAGTCATTGCTTTCCCTCCTGCGCACATTTATTCCTGTCATTACTGCCGCTCCAGGCACAACTTGTTCCCTTGAAGTAAATTTACTGTTTTGCAGTTTTTAGGAATTGTGCTGGGGTTGAGGTAAGTAACTTTCCTTCTGTCGGATGTACGGCCATTCTCTAGGGATTTTCTCTTTTGGCGTCTTGTGTCGGGCAGTCGGATACCAAACTGTCATCGTTCCCTATTATTTGGATTGGGGGTGAAATTTCAGGATGAACCATAAAATGTACTCAAACCTTTACAGTTGAACTTACTGTGACCTTCCCTAAACTTGCGTGCACATGTCCGGCTCTTCAATGTCTCGACACCTTGTGCACAACTTGGATCAAATAGTTGTTTGATTCATGGATCACCCAATAAATTTCCTGGTTCAATTAGAATTGGTATTTAAACAGTCCTCCTCATCATGCTGTTCATATTTTGACATGAGCAGAAGACACCAGCTGGATGCTCTCAGACAGAAGAGAGTTTAGAGAGTCACCACCAGGTTCAACAGGATACAGAGATGACCCTTTATTGTGAACCGGATGCGAGAGGTCACGCTACTCCAGGCAAGTGTCATGTGTCACAAGGGAAAGGTGATCAAAGCAGTTTCTCTCTGAGCAGAAGTAATGGCCCCAATCAATGTTGGTGATATTATGGGGAGTGCGATGTATCAGCCACTATTGGGGGTGGTGTTGTTAGTGTGGATGGGTGTCTAGTCAATACAAGCCCATACTAGGTGAGTACCACCATCAATCCAATCATTGTGCCTCTACATGGACAACAATGGCCTCATTTGGACGACAATGGGGCCCATTTACTAAGGGTCTGCACACCGCATTATTTACTCCCCGCACAGCACATTATACACGGACAATGCACTTACATGCACCAGGAAGAAGAAGGTGAACTCCGGGGACCTGAGCGGGGAAGCGTCACATGCAGGATATCGGGCACAGGATCTTAGTGACTCCCCGCACAGCGCATTATACACGGACAATGCACTTACATGCACCAGGAAGAGGAAGGTGAACTCCGGGGACCTGAGCAGGGAAGCGACACATGCAGGATATCGGGTGCACCATCTTACTGACTCCCCGCACAGCACATTATACACGGACAATGCACTTACATGCACCAGGAAGAAGAAGGTGAACTCCGGGGACCTGAGCGGGGAAGCGACACATGCAGGATATCGGGGGCACGATCTTAGTGACTCCCCGCACAGCGCATTATACACAGACAATGCACTTACATGCACCAGGAAGAAGAAGGTGAACTCCGGGGACCTGAGCAGGGAAGCGACACATGCAGGATATCGGGCGCAGGATCTTAGTGACTCCCCGCACAGCGCATTATACACAGACAATGCACTTACATGCACCAGGAAGAAGAAGGTGAACTCCGGGGACCTGAGCAGGGAAGCGACATATGCAGGATATCGGGTGCAGGATCTTAGTGACTCCCCGCACAGCGCATTATACACGGACAATGCACTTACATGCACCAGGAAGAAGGTGAACTCCAGGGACCTGAGCGGGGAAGCGACACATGCAGGATATCGGGCGCAGGATCTTAGTGACTCCCCGCACAGCGCATTATACACGGACAATGCACTTACATGCAACGGGAAGAAGAAGGTGAACTCCGGCGACCTGAGCAGGTAAGCGACACATGCAGGATATCGGGTGCACGATCTTAGTGACTCCCCGCACAGCACATTATACACAGACAATGCACTTACATGCACCAGGAAGAAGAAGGTGAACTCCAGGGACCTGAGCAGGTAAGCGACACATGCAGGATATCGGGGGCAGGATCTTAGTGACTCCCCGCACAGCGCATTATACATGGACAATGCACTTACATGCACCAGGAAGAAGGTGAACTCCGGGGACCTGAGCGGGGAAGCGACACATGCAGGATATCGGGCTCACGATCTTAGTGACTCCCCGCACAGCGCATTATACACGGACAATGCACTTACATGCACCAGGAAGAAGAAGGTGAACTCCGGGGACCTGAGCAGGGAAGCGACACATGCAGGATATCGGGCGCAGGATCTTAGTGACTCCCCGCACGGCACATTATACACGGACAATGCACTTACATGCACCAGGAAGAAGAAGGTGAACTCCGGGGACCTGAGCGGGGAAGCGACACATGCAGGATATCGGGCGCAGGATCTTAGTGACTCCCCGCACGGCGCATTATACACGGACAATGCACTTACATGCACCAGGAAGAAGAAGGTGAACTCCGGGGACCTGAGCAGGGAAGCGACACATGCAGGATATCGGGCGCACGATCTTAGTGACTCCCCGCACGGCACATTATACACGGACAATGCACTTACATGCACCAGGAAGAAGAAGGTGAACTCCGGGGACCTGAGCGGGGAAGCGACACATGCAGGATATCGGGCGCAGGATCTTAGTGACTCCCCGCACGGCACATTATACACGGACAATGCACTTACATGCACCAGGAAGAAGAAGGTGAACTCCGGGGACCTGAGCAGGGAAGCGACACATGCAGGATATCGGGCGCAGGATCTTAGTGACTCCCCGCACGGCGCATTATACACGGACAATGCACTTACATGCACCAGGAAGAAGAAGGTGAACTCCGGGGACCTGAGCGGGGAAGCGACACATGCAGGATATCGGGCGCAGGATCTTAGTGACTCCCCGCACGGCACATTATACACGGACAATGCACTTACATGCACCAGGAAGAAGAAGGTGAACTCCGGGGACCTGAGCAGGGAAGCGACACATGCAGGATATCGGGCGCAGGATCTTAGTGACTCCCCGCACGGCGCATTATACACGGACAATGCACTTACATGCACCAGGAAGAAGAAGGTGAACTCCGGGGACCTGAGCGGGGAAGCGACACATGCAGGATATCGGGTGCATGATCTTAGTGACTCCCCGCACAGCACATTATACACAGACAATGCACTTACATGCACCAGGAAGAAGGTGAACTCCGGGGACCTGAGCAGGGAAGCGACACATGCAGGATATCGGGCGCAGGATCTTAGTGACTCCCCGCACAGCACATTATACACGGACAATGCACTTACATGCACCAGGAAGAAGAAGGTGAACTCCGGGGACCTGAGCGGGGAAGCGACACATGCAGGATATCGGGCGCATGATCTTAGTGACTCCCCGCACAGCACATTATACACAGACAATGCACTTACATGCACCAGGAAGAAGGTGAACTCCGGGGCCCTGAGCGGGGAAGCGACACATGCAGGATATCGGGCTCACGATCTTAGTGACTCCCCGCACAGCGCATTATACACGGACAATGCACTTACATGCACCAGGAAGAAGAAGGTGAACTCCGGGGACCTGAGCAGGGAAGCGACACATGCAGGATATCGGGCGCAGGATCTTAGTGACTCCCCGCACAGCACATTATACACGGACAATGCACTTACATGCACCAGGAAGAAGAAGGTGAACTCCGGGGACCTGAGCGGAGAAGCGACACATGCAGAATATCGGGCTCACGATCTTAGTGACTCCCTGCACAGCGCATTATACACGGACAAGGCACTTACATGCACCAGGAAGAAGAAGGTGAACTCCGGGGACCTGAGGGGGGAAGCGACACATGCAGGATATCGGGCGCACGATCTTAGTGACTCCCCGCACAGCGCATTATACACGGACAATGCACTTACATGCACCAGGAAGAAGGTGAACTCCGGGGACCTGAGCGGGGAAGCGACACATGCAGGATATCGGGCTCACGATCTTAGTGACTCCCCGCACAGCGCATTATACACGGACAATGCACTTACATGCACCAGGAAGAAGAAGGTGAACTCCGGGGACCTGAGGGGAGAAGCGACACATGCAGGATATCGGGCTCACGATCTTAGTGACTCCCTGCACAGCGCATTATACATAGACAATGCACTTACATGTACCAGGAAGAAGAAGGTGAACTCCGGGGACCTGAGCGGGGAAGTGACACATGCATGATATCCGTTGCACGATCTTAGTGACTCCCCGCACAGCGCATTATACACGGACAATGCACTTACATGCACCAGGAAGAAGAAGGTGAACTCCGGGGACCTGAGCGGGGAAGCGACACATGCAGGATATCGGGCGCAGGATCTTAGTGACTCCCCGCACAGCGCATTATACACGGACAATGTACTTACATGCACCAGGAAGAATAAGGTGAACTCCGGGGACCTGAGCGGGGAAGTGACACATGCAGGATATCGGCCGCAGGATCTTAGTGACTCCCTGCACAGCGCATTATACACGGACAATGCACTTACATGCACCAGGGAGAAGAAGGTGAACTCCGGGGACCTGAGCGGGGAAGCGACACATGCAGGATATCGGACGCACGATCTTAGTGACTCCCTGCACAGCGCATTATACACGGACAATGCACTTACATGCACCAGGAAGAAGAAGGTGAACTCCAGGGACCTGAGCGGGGAAGCGACACATGCAGGATATCGGGTGCACGATCTTAGTGACTCCTCGCACAGCGCATTATACACGGACAATGCACTTACATGCACCAGGAAGAAGAAGGTGAACTCCGGGGACCTGAGCGGGGAAGCGACACATGCAGGATATCGGGCGCAGGATCTTAGTGACTCCTCGCACAGCGCATTATACACGGACAATGCACTTACATGTACCAGGAAGAAGAAGGTGAACTCCGGGGACCTGAGCGGGGAAGCGACACATGCAGGATATCGGGCGCAGGATCTTAGTGACTCCCCGCACAGTGCATTATACACGGACAATGCACTTACATGCACCAGGAAGAAGGTGAACTCCGGGGACCTGAGCGGGGAAGCGACACATGCAGGATATCGGGTGCAGGATCTTAGTGACTCCCCGCACATCGCATTATACACGTACAATGCACTTACATGCACCAGGAAGAAGAAGGTGAACTCCGGGGACCTGAGCGGGGAAGTGACACATGCAGGATATCGGACGCACGATCTTAGTGACTCCCCGCACAGCGCATTATACACGGACAATGCACTTACATGCACCAGGAAGAAGAAGGTGAACTCCGGGGACCTGAGCGGGGAAGCGACACATGCAGGATATCGGACGCACGATCTTAGTGACTCCCCGCACAGCACATTATACACAGACAATGCACTTACATGCACCAGGAAGAAGGTGAACTCCGGGGACCAGAGCGGGGAACCGACACATGCAACTCAGGCGCACGATCTTAGTGAATCGCGCCGGACTTCATCTTCGTCGGACAACGCACCTTGGGGATCGTGACAGGACTGGGTAAGTGAATGTGCCCCTGTGTGTTGTATCATGAAGGGAACATCTGCTGTAGACTGGGGGGATGTAAAAAAGGTTGGGCTGCACTTTCTTCAGGGCTGAAGATCTATGAGTGGCTGTGTAGAGGCTCGAAACTCAGTGGACAAGAACATCATTAACCCGAGGGATGTCCTTAGAGAAGAGTGGGTGCTGCTCAGCAGACAATTAGCGACATGTGAACAGCAGGACAAGTTATGGAGACTTGGGAGCAGATCTACTTACCAGTCCCTGCGCAATCCCCAAGGTGCGTTCCCTGACGAGAATGCACAGCTGCTGCGATTCACTAAGATTGTGCGCCTGATATCCTGCATGTGTCCGCCGGAGTTCACCTTCTTCTTCCTGGTGCATGTAAGTGCATTGTCTTGCGACACAACTTAAATGTTAAATTCCGCGGTTTGTCTTAATCCGTCAGATCAGCCGTCCCCTGATTTGTTTCGTATAAAACCAGCGTGATTGTGTCACAATCCATTAGGGTGCAACACATTCCCCTTCTAAATCCCTGTCCAGACGGCATGATCCCAGAAAAGTCGGAAAACCCGATAAAAATGCAGCTGTGGGGCCCTTAGTAAATAAGCCCCTTGGTGTTTGAGATGAGGAGATCACTATTGAAGCTTACAGGTCCAAACATGAACTTTGTACGTTGTCTAAAAATTTCACCCAAAAGCATCTGTAACTTCTTGTTAGTATATAGTACTATATATAGTACAAGCGGTCCCCTACTTAAGGACACCCGACTTAAAGACGGACCCCTCTCACCACTGTGACCTCTCTGGATGTTACTATAGTCCCAGGCTGCAATGATCAGCTGTAAGGAGTCTGTAATGAAGCTTTATTGATAATCCTTGGTCCCATTACAGCAAACAATTTTTGAAACTCCAATTGTCACTGGGGCAAAAAATCTTTTTGTCTGGATCTACAATTATAAAATATACAGTTTTGACTTACATACAAATTCAACTTAAATGGAAATAATCTTGTACGTAACCCGGGGACTTTCTGTATATATTTTTGTTTGTAAATAGAAGAAACACGACGCACCATAATGTGAAAATGTATTTATTTCTAAGCCAATGTGAATGGGATAGATTGTAACATTGCGGCCGCGGTGACCTGATGTAATCATTTCTGGCCTTTGTTCATCGCTAGTTCTCTTCTCTTTTTTGTTATGTAGCTCATGACTTGTAACTAATATAATTTATGTGTACAGACAATATCTTTCCTTTGTTATGTGTCAGAGGAAGGTCACGCTGACCAAAGCATCACAGATCATTGAGATTGTATTAATTCGAAATAAATACATTTTTACTGACAACAAGTTTCTTCTGCGTAAAATATTATAAAGAGACGTTTAGAATAAAGTAACTTTCTAAATGGCCTTGAAAAAATATAGAATTCTCATTTAGCTCCTTTATGTGTTTCCGTGGTTACAGACTACAAATGTGCAGTCTGATCATTCGGTCCTTTCTTTTTGTTCACCTAAACGCTGTGGATTGACGAGATACAATGTAAACGTTTACAAATAATAAGTTCTAGGACGTTAACATTATTTGTTAATATTTCACTAAAATGTACAATCTCTCTGGTATGTGGAGGACATGACCTTCACTGCTCAATGAGCGGGGGGAGAGGAGCCGCGCATAGTCTTTATGGTGGATGGAGGGATGGTCTGGGGTCTGTGCGGATGGGTGAAGGCCTGTTTTCGGGTCTGTATGAATGGGCAGGGGGTTAAACTGTGGTCTGTATATATGGGGGAAATGGGGTCTAACTAAATTGGGAGAAGACCTAACAGGGGTCTTTATAACCAGGGGGATGGTTAGTTTGGGAAATCTCAGCTGAGCATTTAAATTAGGGTCATTACAAATGGTCGGAGGGCTGAACAGCTGTACGTGGTGGAAGGGCGATTCTACGGAGTGATGAAGGGGGTTTCTATGTACAGCACTGCCATGTGCAGGGAGTTTAGTCAGTACTGGGTATTTACCGTATTTTTCGGACTATAAGGCGCACCGGATTATAAGGAGCACCTGATATAAGGATGAATGACCAGCAGGTGGCAGACCTTTGCACAGTTCAAGGCAGCTGTTGTCTGTAAGTATGGTTCATATATAAGGCGCACTGGACTATAAGGCGCACCTGATTATATGGATGAATGACCAGCAGGTGGCAGACCTGTGCACAGCTCAAGGCAGTTGTTATCTGTAAGTACGGTTCATATATAAGGCGCACTGGACTATAAGGCACACCGGAGTATAAGGATGAATGACCAGCAGGTGGCAGACCTGTGCACAGTTCAAGGCAGCTGTTGTCTGTAAGTATGGTTCATATATAAGGCGCACTGGACTATAAGGCGCACTGGATTATAAGGATGAATGACCAGCAGGTGGCAGACCTGTGCACAGTACAAGGCAGCTGTTGTCTGTAAGTACAGTTCATATATAAGGCGCACTGGACTATAAGGCGCACCTGATTATAAGGATGAATGACCAGCAGGTGGCAGACCTGTGCACAGTAGAAGGCAGCGGTTGTCTGTAAGTACGGTTCATATATAAGGCGCACTGGACTATAAGGCGCACCTGATTATAAGGATGAATGACCAGCAGGTGGCAGACCTGTGCACAGTAGAAGGCAGCTGTTGTCTGTAAGTACGGTTCATATATAAGGCGTACTGGACTATAAGGCGCACCTGATTATAAGGATGAATGACCAGCAGGTGGCAGACCTGTGCACAGTAGAAGGCAGCGGTTGTCTGTAAGTACGGTTCATATATAAGGCGCACTGGACTATAAAGCGCACCTTTGATTTCTGAGAAAATCAAATTATTTTTTGTGCGCCTTATAGTCTGAAAAATACTTTAGTGCATATACCACATACCAAGCACTGGTCTGTTCCTTACGCCACCTATAGGGGGAAGGTTTCTGTGCGCTTGTCATATATGCCATATCCTCAGGGCAATTAGTATAATATTAGCATCTTATATTTCTGCGTTTTACGCTGTTGACCTAAATTCTGCTCTAAATCTAAGGTCAAGCCCCTTCCTCCTGAGACGGTGTAAAGATCCGTATAATTACTGGCGTAAGACTCCATCTAAGATTTCCTAAATGAGCAATGGGATAAAAAAAATCCTCCGTTTTCTGTAGGAGTAAACATATTTAGTCTGCCGCGGGATCGGTGCTTCGCCATTTGACCTTTTGCACAGCGTGAATAGAGATGTGCGTCGGGTTCATTACCAGGAGGAAGTTCTTGTAGGATCATTATAAATATGAAGCCAATGATCCGTATCTTTACCCGTAACACACGACCTCCTCTGCGCCCATCAATATGGCCGAGCTGTCATACGGCGAAGTGGTTAATTAGAGGAAAATTCTGGAGGTGCCTTGTTCTTACTTCTACTTATCGAATCTCGTGTTCTCGGCACTTGGGAAATAAAACGGAGGCTTTGGTAATTATCATTGGGAATATCACAGCAGGATTAACCCCCGGGGCGGAGGAGCATGATGCAAGGATTCTCCAGCAGGAACAGTGCCCCCTACTGAATATCTACATATACTCCTCATTAGGGCAGAGGAGGGGATTGGTTGGCTAGATGCTGGGGTGGATTTGGCTTAATGCATCCCACACAACTGGGAGACAATGGTCTGATGTAGGCTCATCCAGTTTTGGGAACCAAGGAGAGGACACTTAAAAGCTCAAGTACCAGGATAAAGGGGAGAAAGAAGAGAGAGGAGAAGAGCTGGGCCGGCTGCAAGGTGTCTCACCAAGAGGTACAGCCTGGATTTAGGGGGCCCCAACAAATTACTTTGATCTCATGCAGGATGAAGATGGAACTATATGTTTTGTTCTTCTTAGTGCAGAGGAGGGAGGGTGGAGGTACGGGATGGCTTCTCTTTTTCCTTTGGGTGGCTATGGGTCCCCCTGGCACGGATCAGGTGCCGCTTGCCGCCAGGTTCTAATGCTTTAGTGCACCAGAACTTTACGATCCAATGTAGCTTGGTGTCTAGGCAGACAGTGAGGCAGCGCTGGTGCCATGTGCTGCCATCAATGTTCGTCAGCAAACCCGTTTCTGCTCCAGGTCAGGAACTGGCACCAGTTGGCGGAGAGCCTAGGGGGAAAGCAGTGCCTCAATGACATCCATGCATGTGCAGGCAGTGCATGGATGGTGCGGGTGGTGTATGCACTTGGCCCGCATGCCGTGTGCAGCCATGGCCCTCGCGGCATTGCAGTGATCCTCCTGCCACAGTCAGGCTCTGGTCCTGCACAAGACCCCTGTTATTTGCTCTTTCATATGCTCCCCACAAGACCAAGCCCCCCCTGCCGCCTGCAAACCATGTGCCACCGTATTCTGCTGTAGCCGCACGTAGAGAGGGACCCCAATGCTGTCCCTGTGCTGGCGATCGTGTGCTCTCACCTCCGGGGACTAGGGGTTAGGATACGCTATGCAGGAAGATGCTGAGGGAGCCACCCCTTAGTGACCTGCACGTAGTTTAATGCCCTTCTTCAGAGTTACTCCACCCTGTTTAAGGCCCAGCTTCCTGTGTTGCACCATCACTGTATAATGCTCCAATCCTCCGAAACCATTGTATAATGCTCTCATCCTATTATCTACAGTATATAACGCCACTAAGTACCCCCCGATGTAGCCCACTCATAATGCGCTCCTTCCTGAAGGCTCATACTCCCGTTTACTCCCACTCCCTTTCTGTAGTATCCCACTTACAACCCCCCCATTTATAATTCCCCTATTTGTGTAGCCCTCTTATAATCCGGCCCTTTTCTGTTTCCTTCCCATCTTACTCTTCAGGTACAGACATAAAGTTGAAATCCAAGACATAACCTCTAGCTCCCCCCACCACCACCGGGCAGCAGGACAGAACCTGAAATCCGGGACTGTCCTGCAGAATCGGGGACAGTTTGCTAATACATTATAAAAGTGCATATAAACACAATACAAAAACATCACTTAGAGGGGCCCAAACATCAACCTCAGGACACCACCCGCCCCTTACAGCAAAGCCCCTGATCCCAATGATATCTGTTGTCTTGTGGGGACTAGATACTATGTGACAGATGGAGAAATTGGGCTTTTTGTAAACCCGAGCTACATCTTTCCTTAACACTGAAGTCTATAAATGATATTTCTCTATAATAGTAGGTGGTGAGGATCATATTTCTCCTCCGTCATTTCCCGCTGTGCGCACTCGCCGCTGCTGCCTTTCCATACACAATTGACACAGAGGTGACTGAGTGAAAGACATTTATCCTCCCCACCCCCAACCCCGGGCCTCAAATACTCGGATTCCTTATCTTTTATTATCCCCATGTGCTCTATCCCCCTGCTGATCTTTATAACATATTATAACGTCATTATTTCACGGATTCGCAGAGCGATAAACCCTCCGATGTTGGTGACGAGTAGATTTTAATATCAGCCGCATTATGACTCTTTCAGATTGGAGTTTAATAAACACTTGGATTCCACGGCGGAAGCTGCGGCCGCCTCGTGCGTGGATCTAGTAAATGAAAAGCCAAGTTGTGACATTTACGGAAGAATCCTGGAAAGGGATCGGCCATGGAAGGCGTCTCACCCTATTTACTCGCTCCCTACATACAGTATTACACACATTAATAAGTCATGGGTTTACAAATATAGAGATATAGAATATTCTCCTCCATATATCTTCACTAGATATCACAAGCCTGTATATACCTGGATTGGATTATTATATATATTATCACTATGATGTTCCACCTAGGGGCTAACTTGCTGATCAGTGGAAATCCCACTGGTAAATAGGGGTCAGTTGTATCCCCAAATAAAGAAACCCCAAATTACACCTGTGCCCTGCTGTTCAGCGGTAGATGTGCCCAGCGCAGCACTTGTCTACTTCTGGCGGTGCCATAGACAGTGAATGGGCTGGCACTGGTCCATGTGAGCTGCTGGTCCATTGACTGTCTATGGTACTGCAAGAAGTATGACCCCCCCATTCATTTGGGGGAGCAATGGACATTCTGATGTAACCCCCACCAAATTACCCAGTCTATAGAGAAGAATCAGCTTGCACTGGAATACGCCTTTAAGTTTAACATCTGTCTCTTATTCAGTTTTATGTGGTGCTGAGTTATTGGGTCCGATGTGCAGAGAGGTCCAGGTGGGCAGGGATTAGTGTGGCCAGAGTTCAGTGTTGCCGGGAATCAGTATAGTCTGGGATTAATGTGAGTAGGTATCAGCAAGGGCTGGGATTTGTGTGGCCGTGTATCTGTGTGAGCAGGCATCAGTATGGGCGTGTATCTGTGTGAGCAGGAACCAGCGTGGGCGTGTATCTGTGTGAGCAGGAACCAGCGTGGGCGTGTATCTGTGTGAGCAGGGATCAGCATGGGCGTGTATCTGTGTGAGCAGGGAGCAGCGTGGACGTGTATCTGTATGAGCAGGGAGCAGCGTGGGCGTGTATCTGTATGAGCAGGGACAGGTATCTGTGTGAGCAGGGATCAGCATGGCCATATATCTGTGTGAGCAGGGATCAGTGTGTGCATGTATTAGTGTGAGCAGGGATCAGCGCGGGTGTGTATCTGTGTGAGCAGGGATCAGCATGGCCATGTATCTGTGTGAGCAGGGATCAGCATGGGCATGTATCTATGTGAGCAGGGATCAGCGTGGGCATGTATCTGTGTGAGCAGGGATCAGCATGGGCATGTATCTGTGTGAGAAGGGATCAGCGTGGGCAGGTATCTGTGTGAGCAGGGATCAGCGTGGGCAGGTATCTGTGTGAGCAGGGATCAGCATGGGCATGTATCTGTGTGAGCAGGGATCAGCATGGGCATGTATCTATGTGAGCAGGGATCAGCGTGGGCATGTATCTGTGTGAGCAGGGATCAGCATGGGCATGTATCTGTGTGAGAAGGGATCAGCGTGGGCAGGTATCTGTGTGAGCAGGGATCAGCATGGGCATGTATCTGTGTGAGAAGGGATCAGTGTGGGCAGGTATCTGTGTGAGCAGGGATCAGCGTGGGCATGTATCTGTGTGAGCAGGGATCAGCATGGGCATGTATCTGTGTGAGCAGGGATCAGCGTGGGCAGGTATCTGTGTGAGCAGGGATCAGCGTGGGCAGGTATCTGTGTGAGCAGAGATCAGCGTGGCCATGTATCTGTGTGAGCATTGATCAGTGTGGGCATGTATTAATGTGAGCAGGGATCAGTGCGGGTGTGTATCTGTATGAGCAGGGATCAGCGTGGGCATCTATCTGTGTGAGCAGGGATCAGCATGGGCATGTATCTGTGTGAGCAGGGATCAGCGTGGGCAGGTATCTGTGTGAGCAGGGATCAGCGTGGGCAGGTATCTGTGTGAGCAGAGATCAGCGTGGCCATGTATCTGTGTGAGCATTGATCAGTGTGGGCATGTATTAATGTGAGCAGGGATCAGTGCGGGTGTGTATCTGTATGAGCAGGGATCAGCGTGGGCATCTATCTGTGTGAGAAGGGATCAGCGTGGGCAGGTATCTGTGTGAGCAGGGATCAGCGTGGGCATGTATCTGTGTGAGCAGGGATCAGCATGGGCATGTATCTGTGTGAGCAGGGATCAGCGTGGGCAGGTATCTGTGTGAGCAGGGATCAGCGTGGGCAGGTATCTGTGTGAGCAGAGATCAGCGTGGCCATGTATCTGTGTGAGCATTGATCAGTGTGGGCATGTATTAATGTGAGCAGGGATCAGTGCGGGTGTGTATCTGTATGAGCAGGGATCAGCGTGGGCATCTATCTGTGTGAGCAGGGATCAGCGTGGGCATGTATCTATGTGAGCAGGGATCAGCGTGGGCATGTATCTGTGTGAGCAGGGATCAGCATGGGCGTGTATCTGTGTGAAAAGGGATCAGCATGGGCGTGTATCTGTGTGAGCAGGGATCAGCATGGGCATGTATCTGTGTGAGCAGGGATCAGCGTGGGCGTGTATCTGTGTAAGCAGGGATCAGCATGGGCATGTAGCTGTGTGAGCAGGGATCAGCGTGGGCGTGTATCTGTCTGAGCAGGGATCAGCATGGGCATGTATCTGTGTGAGCAGGGATCAGCGTGGGCGTGTATCTGTGTAAGCAGGGATCAGCGTGGGCATGTATCTGTGTGAGCAGGGATCAGTGTGGGCATGTATTAGTGTGAGCAGGGATCAGCGCGGGTGTGTATCTGTGAGAGTAGGGATCAGCGTGGGCATCTATCTGTGTGAGCAGGGATCAGCATGAGCAGGGATCAGCGTGGGCAGGTATCTGTGTGAGCAGGGATCAGTGTGGGCAGGTATATGTGTGAGCAGGGATCAGCGTGGGCAGGTATCTGTGTGAGCAGGGATCAGCGTGGGCAGGTATCTGTGTGAGCAGGGATCAGCGTGGGCAGGCATCTGTGTGAGCAGGGATCAGCGTGGGCAGGTATCTGTGTGAGCAGGGATCAGCATGGGCAGGTAACTGTGTGAGCAGAGATCAGCATGGGCATGTATCTGTGTGAGAAGGGATCAGCGTGGGCGTGTATCTGTGTGAGCAGGGATCAGCATGGGCAGGTAACTGTGTGAGCAGAGATCAGCATGGGCATGTATCTGTGTGAGAAGAGATCAGCATGGGCAGGTATATGTGTGAGCAGGGATCAGCGTGGGCAGGTATCTGTGTGAGCAGGGATCAGCGTGGGCAGGTATCTGTGTGAGCAGGGATCAGCATGGGCAGGTATATGTGTGAGCAGGGATCAGCGTGGGCAGGCATCTGTGTGAGCAGGGATCAGCGTGGGCAGGTATCTGTGTGAGCAGGGATCAGCATGGGCAGGTAACTGTGTGAGCAGGGATCAGCGTGGGCAGGTATCTGTGTGAGCAGGGATCAGCGTGGGCAGGTATCTGTGTGAGCAGGGATCAGCGTGGGCAGGTATCTGTGTGAGCAGGGATCCGCATGGGCAGGTATCTGTAGGAGCATGGATCCGCATGGACAGGTATCTTTGTGAGCAGGGATCATCATGGACAGGTATCTGTGTGAGTAGGGATCAGCATGGACAGGTAAATGGGGGGCTATTTGGGGGGCTAATGGGGGGGGTAGATCTTAGTATGAAGGGGACTGCGATGATGGCATTGTTGTAGGGTTAAGGGTCATTGTGACTTCCAGAATAGCATGGTGTGAGGGCATTGCTGCTTTCATCCTCTCTATGGGGGTCATTTACTAAGGGCCCGAATCGCGGTTTCAAGGCGGGCTACCCAAATTTTTCTGTTTTGCACCAATTTTCCCTGAATTGCCCCAGTCTTTGGCGCATGCGATCATACGTGGCCGTACGAAAACCCGATGGATTCGGAGAAACCGCCTTTAAAAAAAAAAGAAAGTGTCGCTTGACACGTGCTTACCTGCACTCGGCCCGGCTTGGTGAAGTTCAGTGCATTCCGATGAACTTCAGTGCAGCAGCGACAACTGGTGGACATTGGGGGAACTACCTTAGAGAATCGCCGGAAGACCCGAATCCTCCACACAGAACGTGCCGCTGGATCGCGACAGGACCGGGTAAGTAAATCTGCCCCATTGTGTCCAGAGTGAGTTGTTGAGGTGGCAACTTAGATGCCAGTAGTGAGACCCCCACAAATCATTAAAGTGGGGGTTCATTTTACCCCCAACAGAGGAGGTTGGAACTGTGGTGGGACCCCCACCCTCAGCAGCAGGTCTTAGACTCAGTGAACCAGAAAGTGCAGACTCATGTAAATGTAGTCAGCGATAAAGAGGGAGGGGGGAAGAATCAATGGGACAATTACATAGGAAATAAAATAAAACCTTGTAGAGAAAATACAGCGGAGAAGCTTCTCTCTAAGAACATCCATGAGACCTCCTGGATAATGGACAGCCATTAGCGTCTCTCCCCCGGCCGCTGGAGTGACCCGGCTCAGGATGGCCATTGATTTTCACATTACTTTTTAATGTCACATATTAAAATCTTTGCTTTGTTAGGCTCGTGCTTTATTACGGTTAGTGATCTGCGCCCGCGCTATAGGGGAGCCGAGCTATAAAGAAGAGAAAACTCAGTGTTCAGCGGCTTCATAGCAATGTGTGCCGGGAGATAAGTGACCGCTAGCGCTACAGATATATCATCCCAAACAGTCTCAGGCCGCGCTCACACCAGGCGCCAAAGGTGGCGGACGCAGCCGTGTCAAACGTTTTTGTTTTTGATACACTGGGTGAGTCCCAGGACAAAATGACATATCTGACCCCAGCAGGTCATGGGTTAGGGGTCCTATCTTTTAGGATATGTCTGGGACATGGCTTCCATCTTGAAAGCCGCCATATTGGCTCAAGGACAAGTTTTTCTGACGTGAAGGTGGTCGTGTAAGTTATTGTGAGAGTAACGGTCAGAACTAATATTTCGATGTGTGTATATTCCTTTAGGATGCATATACACAAATAATTGTCAGCTAAGAAGCGAGTCATCATCTTTACCCCTGCTCAGCCCGCAGGCTGTATAAGCTGGGGGGCTGCAGGACTGGCCGTGCTCTTCTCCTTTAAGGGGCACGGTCCGTCCTGCTCTCCCCCCTCCCCCTTCCTTCTCTGTTTTAAGCTCCCATTGGTGGCCAGCGAGTTCCGCTGGCCACTGGGGGGCAGCGGGCCAGGATATTTATTCTTGAGAGCGGAGCTAGCCAGCCTCTTTGACTGCTCCGCGCTCCAGAGATCCCACCCTCCCTATGTTAATATTGTATATTATTGTTTTTGTTAATATTTTATTCTTTGCTGTTTGTTATTGCGTTACTCATGTTGTTGTTGGTAGTCACAGCTTGGCCTGTGGTGGAATCTTGACCCTCTCGGCTGTTAGTTAAATCACCTGACGGAACAACTAGGACATGCCCCCGCGGAGGCGGGGCAAGGCATGCAAGGTGAAGTTAGGGTAAGGGTCAGGGTTCTTCCCACAGGTCATTAAATCTGTTATGTAAATAATAAAGCTGTGGCCGACCCCCAGTTTTTTTATCCCAAAATTGTAGTTGTGTTGGTTTCTGGGAAAGGGGGAGCGGGGTACTTTTTTGTTGGGTTGAACGTTGATACGGTCAGTCATAATTATCCTGGCCTCAGAATACATGTAGAAGGCTCAGGGATGGTCTCGCTGCGGCAGGAAGCCACCAGGTTTGTTCCACAGATGAGACTAGCTCGCGGTGGCAGCCAAGGTTTAGGTAGCGATACAGGAGACAGTCTTGTACTCAGGTACAGGCAGGTTGTCAGGGCTGGCAGCAGAGATGCAGAGGTCCGGGGTCGGCAACAGGAGATCAAAGCAAGGCAGGTACAGGAATACAGGGCTCCCAGGGCACTGAGATCCAGTGGGGAATAATGGGAGCCGCCGATCTTTATGGAAATCCGGAAGTGGCCAGCGCAAATCTCCAAGTGCTGGCGTGCGCACACCCTAAGAAGCGGGGACACGCCACCTAGCCGGAATGTTAGCAGGAGCAGGGAGAGGCGCCACGGAGAGGGGCACGGGGGCACCCGTGACCTGGATTGGATCCAATTGTTATGAACTTGCATGAGAATCAATGGAGAATCTCTCTGTTGATAACTTGAACCTCAGATTTTGCATATCTGATTTTTGAGTCAATTCTGGTCTTCCTTGACCTTCCCATTAGAAATCCTATAGAACTGAATAGGGCTGGTCCTATAGACTGGCCCATTTAAACCCATAGAAGTGGGTCACACATGGTGGCTTGATGGTCAGGATGATGGGTTTGAAAGTGGACCAAGAGCAACATAAGTGTGTAGACTCAGTTTACTATGGTTTGGGTTTCATTTGGTTCGTCTCTGGTTCTTCCAACACGACAAACCTGGCAAGTAGAGACAAATGGAGTCTTGTCTGGTGTAAGGGCAGACTTAGGATGAGGACTTGGACCTTGTGTTTGCGTGGGTTTCCTCCGGGTACTCCGGTTTCCTCCCACCCTCCGAAAAAACATACTGGTAGGTTGATTAGATTTGTGAGCCCCATGGGGATTTGGCAAGTTCTGTGCAGCGCTGCATAATCTGTGTGCGCCATAGAAATAAAGAATTATTATTATTATTGTTCTACCAACTAGATTGTAAGCGTCAATGGGCACAGGCACTCAGATGAAAGAAGACAATGGGGCACATTTACCCGGTCCCTGCGCGATCCCCGAGGTGCGATGTCCGCCGGAATCTCTGTACAGCACCGCAGAATATGTCAGTGCTATTTAAACACTTACGATATTAAAATGTCCACTTGAATTGAAACCGAGTCTTAAATCTTTTGCTCAAATTCCAGGTAGACGCGCGGCAAGAGATTATTGTCATCTTCGGAATATTTCCTGCTGCTATAAGAAGATTAGGCGGAATGTCTTAAGTCTTCTGCATACTTGTCATCCTCCGCTAAGTAACCATCAGAGTCTCACATAACGCGGATATTTTTATAGATCTTGTGAAGTAGGACGTGGTAACGGAGAAGTATCCAGAGGATCTCCGGGATGAAATCTCATTGTAATCAATAGAAAAGTCTAATAATCCTCCATGAAACTGCTGGTGAACGGCCAAAGGTGACCCGGCAAAAAAACATTGCTACATTGTTTTATGAGATTTTTATTTAAGCTACTTTGTCCTTTAAATGTTACAGCTTCCTGGCCGGTACGGAATCCGGATCACTGTGCCCCGGCAGGTGCAAAATCTGTCATCCAGGGGAGGGGCCTCGGAATTTTCATGAACATTATACTGTATCTCAGGAGATTCAGATACAGGCAGTTACGTACAAGACGTTCGGAAGGTTTGTACTTAAGTTGAATTTGTATGTAAGTCGGAACTGTATATTTTATCATTGTAACCCCAAACAAATTCTTTTTGGTCTCTGTGACAATTGGATTTGAAAAATGTTGGATTGTCATAAGAACCAGGATTAATAATAAAGTTTATAATTACAGACACTTTTAATAATTGTTACAGCTGTTTATTGTAGCCTAAGGATATATACAGTAACTTACCAACATACAGAGGTCTGTTTGTAACTAGGGGTCGTCTGTAAGTCGGGTGTTAAGTAGGGGACCCCCTGTATTTGAAATTGTACAATGTGGGGGTCTTATCACGCTGGCAGGGCCCCACTAAGAATTTTGGGGCCCCTGATTGGCCAATTTTGTGGGCCAACCAACAAAAATGAGTTTCCTATCTTATGCTATACCACATACATAATGTGAAGGCTCATTTTGTACCGGAAGATTAAAACGATGATCAGAAGTCTTCTTGAGCGCCGAGTGCCCCATAATCTGCTGTTTACATGCTGTCCCCACTCAGTTTCCTGGAAGGAGGAGCAGGTCTGGGGCGCAGGAAGGCAACGGCTGCTGAAACACGTCTATCATGGGATTTCTATGGATTTCTCTCTGCCCTTGGAGGATCCACTGATGGTAGAGTTTACAGGTTTATTTCTTTCACACCCATAAGTTCAAGACTATCCCAGGCCTTGCATTGTACAGAGATAGTGGCCTCCAAATCAGTCTAGAGTTTTTAAATTGCCTGAAGTATCTGCATAAAATTAGTAAGTTAACAAAACATATAACATATTACATGGGGGCTTTACCAAAATCAGTTCTACTACTACTACAGGAGCCACCGCAACACCGGAACCAAGATTACAACATAGATACAGCACCGGAACCAAAATTACAACATAGATACAGCACCGGAACCAAGATTACAACATAGATACAGCACCGGAACCAAAATTACAACATAGATACAGCACCGGAACCAAGATTACAACATAGATACAGCACCGGAACCAAGATTACAACATAGATACAGCACCGGAACCAAGATTACAACATAGATAGAGCACCGGAAACAAAATTACAACATAGATACAGCACCGGAAACAAAATTACAACATAGATACAACACCGGAACCAAGATCACAACATAGATACAACACCGGAACCAAGATTACAACATAGATACAGCACCAGAACCAAAGTTACAACATAGATACAACACCGGAACCAAGATTACAACATAGATACAGCACCAGAACCAAGATTACAACATAGATACAGCACCGGAACCAAGATTACAACATAGATACAGCACCGGAACCAAGATTACAACATAGATAGAGCACCGGAAACAAAATTACAACATAGATACAGCACCGGAAACAAAATTACAACATAGATACAACACCGGAACCAAGATCACAACATAGATACAACACCGGAACCAAGATTACAACATAGATACAGCACCAGAACCAAAGTTACAACATAGATACAACACCGGAACCAAAATTACAACATAGATACAACACCGGAACCAAGATTACAACATAGATACAGCACCAGAACCAAGAATACAGAATAGATACAACACCAGAACCAAGATTACAACATAAAACACCGGAACCAAGAATACAACATAGATACAGCACCGGAACCAAAAGTACAACATAGATACAACACCGGAACTAAGATCACAACACACATACAGCACCGGAACCAAGATTACAACATAGATACAGAACCGGAAACAAAATTACAACATAGATACAACACCGAAACCAAGATCACAACATAGATACAGCACCGGAACCAAGATTACAACATAGATACAGCACCGGAACCAAGATTACAACATAGATACAGCACAAGAACCAAAGTTACAACATAGATACAACACAGGAACCAAGAATACAACATAGATAGAGCACTGGAACAAAGATTACAACATTGATACAGCACCAGAACCAAGAATAAAACATTGATACAGCACCAGAACCAAGAATAAAACATTGATACAGCACTGGAACCAAAATCACAAGATAGATACAGCAGGGGAACCAAGGTAACTACAGTAAATATATTACTATATATATAATTTATTGTATATATTATATATATTACATATAACTATTATATATTACTAATATATTATATATAACTAGAACCACGGTTACTACATAGATACAATACAAAACACAACAACATTACTACATATATAGTTTCTATAGAATTGAAAGAAAAAAATATTCTGAACAAACAAACATGTGCGGTATAACATCTCCCAAAAAAAGAAACAATAAGCAACAAAGAAATAATAATTAAAAAATGAATAGAAAAAATGCTGTTAACATCACAGCAGGCCGAGCGTAGAACTGAGCCGGGCAGAGGATGCACCAACACTGCCGGACACCAGATATCTGGAGGATGGAGCCGGATCTGCCAATGCTTTTCCCATGATGCAGCGTTATAGTGTTGACTCCTTTTTTCTCATATCTATCTGTCTATTGGGGGGGCGGGGTATATGTTACACCCCCCCCCCCCCCCTTATGTGTCTTTTCTAATTTTTATATAATAACTTATATTACCAAGTTCTCTATATATTTTCGATTTCGGCTTGAGCCGCGTTTTCCTGGTAGACTTCCTGTTCGTCTTTTGAAGTCGATTTTCAAAGTCACTGAAAGTCCCAGAAGGATAAAAGTTAGTGACATGTACAGGAGGGCGACGGTACATGGAGTAACCGCGGTCTAAGAGGAGATGAGATAAAGGAGGAGGAAGAACAGGCGACGCTCTCCATACTGTATAGGGGGAAATGACACGAGGGGTCAAGACTGCAGGTACAAGAGACGTGCCATTGGGTGTAAGTCTTTCTATCCAATGATTTATCTATTTATTTATTCATCCATACATTGTCCTAGAGACAATAGCCACTATCCAACAGGACATTACATAACTTAACTTTAACATATTAACATATTGGGGCTCAGTCACTAAAATCCTGTGCCCGATATCCTGCATGTGTCGCTTCCCCGCTCAGGTCCCCGGAGTTCACCTTCTTCTTCCTGGTGCATGTAAGTGCATTGTCCGTGTATAATGCGCTGTGCGGGGAGTCACTAAGATCGTGCACCCGATATCCTGCATGTGTCGCTTCCCTGCTCAGGTCCCCGGAGTTCACCTTCTTCTTCCTGGTGCATGTAAGTGCATTGTCCGTGTATAATGCGCTGTGCAGGGAGTCACTAAGATCCTGCACCCGATATCCTGCATGTGTCGCTTCCCCGCTCAGGTCCCCGGAGTTCACCTTCTTCCTGGTGCATGTAAGTGCATTGTCCGTGTATAATGCGCTGTGCGGGGAGTCACTAAGATCGTGCGCCTGATATCCTGCATGTGTCACTTCCCCGCTCAGGTCCCCGGAGTTCACCTTCTTCTTCCTGGTGCATGTAAGTGCATTGTCCGTGTATAATGTGCTGTGCGGGGAGTCACTAAGATCCTGCGTCCGATATCCTGCATGTGTCGCTTCCCCGCTCAGGTCCCCGGAGTTCACCTTCTTCTTCCTGGTGCATGTAAGTGCATTGCCCATGTATAATGTGCTGTGCGGGGAGTCACTAAGATCCTGCACCCGATATCCTGCATGTATCGCTTCCCCGCTCAGGTCCCCGGAGTTCACCTTCTTCTTCCTGGTGCATGTAAGTGCATTGTCCGTGTATAATGCGCTGTGCGGGGAGTCACTAAGATCGTGCCCCCGATATCCTGCATGTGTCGCTTCCCTGCTCAGGTCCCCGGAGTTCACCTTCTTCTTCCTAGTGCATGTAAGTGCATTGTCGGTGTATAATGCGCTGTGCGGGGAGTCACTAAGATCCTGCGCCCGATATCCTGCATGTGTCACTTCCCCGCTCAGGTCCCTGGAGTTCACCTTCTTCTTCCTGGTGCATGTAAGTGCATTGTCCATGTATAATGCGCTGTACGGGGAGTCACTAAGATCCTGCGCCCGATATCCTGCATGTGTCGCTTCCCTGCTCAGGTCCCCGGAGTTCACCTTCTTCTTCCTGGTACATGTAAGTGCATTGTCCGTGTATAATGCGCTGTACGGGGAGTCACTAAGATCGTGCACCTGATATCCTGCATGTGTCGCTTCCCCGCTCAGGTCCCCGGAGTTCACCTTCTTCTTCCTGATGCATGTAAGTGCACTGTCCGTGTATAATGCGCTGTGCGGGGAGTCACTAAGATCCTGCGCCTGATATCCTGCATGTGTCGCTTCCCCGCTCAGGTCCCCGGAGTTCACCTTCTTCTTCCTAGTGCATGTAAGTGCATTGTCTGTGTATAATGCGCTGTGCGAGGAGTCACTAAGATCCTGCACCCGATATCCTGCATGTGTCGCTTCCCCGCTCAGGTCCCTGGAGTTCACCTTCTTCTTCCTAGTGCATGTAAGTGCATTGTCGGTGTATAATGCGCTGTGCGGAGAGTCACTAAGATCCTGCACCCGATATCCTGCATGTGTCGCTTCCCCGCTCAGGTCCCTGGAGTTCACCTTCTTCTTCCTGGTGCATGTAAGTGCATTGTCCGTGTATAATGCGCTGTACGGGGAGTCACTAAGATCGTGCCCTCGATATCCTGCATGTGTCGCTTCCCCGCTCAGGTCCCCGGAGTTCACCTTCTTCTTCCTGATGCATGTAAGTGCATTGTCTGTGTGTAATGCGCTGTGCGAGGAGTCACTAAGATCCTGCACCCGATATCCTGCATGTGTCGCTTCCCCGCTCAGGTCCCTGGAGTTCACCTTCTTCTTCCTGGTGCATGTAAGTGCATTGTCCGTGTATAATGCGCTGTACGGGGAGTCACTAAGATCGTGCCCTCGATATCCTGCATGTGTCGCTTCCCCGCTCAGGTCCCCGGAGTTCACCTTCTTCTTCCTGATGCATGTAAGTGCATTGTCTGTGTATAATGCGCTGTGCGGGGAGTCACTAAGATCCTGCGCCCGATATCCTGCAAGTGTCGCATCCCCGCTCAGGTCCCTGGAGTTCACCTTCTTCTTCCTGGTGCATGTAAGTGCATTGTCCGTGTATAATGCGCTGTACAGGGAGTCACTAAGATCGTGCCCCCGATATCCTGCATGTGTCACTTCCCCGCTCAGGTCCCCGGAGTTCACCTTCTTCTTCCTGGTGCATGTAAGTGCATTGTCCGTGTATAATGCGCTGTACGGGGAGTCACTAAGATCGTGCCCCTGATATCCTGCATGTGTCACTTCCCCGCTCAGGTCCCCGGAGTTCACCTTCTTCTTCCTGGTGCATGTAAGTGCATTGTCCGTGTATAATGCGCTGTGCGGGGAGTCACTAAGATCCTGCGCCCGATATCCTGCATGTGTCGCTTCCCTGCTCAGGTCCCCGGAAATCACCTTCTTCTTCCTGGTGCATGTAAGTGCATTGTCTGTGTATAATGCGCTGTGCGGGGAGTCACTAAGATCCTGCACCTGATATTCTGCATGTGTCGCCAGAAGAAGAAGGTGAACTCCGGGGACCTGAGCGGGGAACGCTCAGGTCCCCGGAGTTCACCTTCTTCTTCTGGTGCATGTAAATGCATAGTCAGTGTATAATGCGCTGTGCAGCGAGTCACTAAGATCCTGCACCCGATATCCTGCATGTGTCGCATCCCCGCTCAGGTCCCTGGAGTTCACCTTCTTCTTCCTGGTGCATGTAAGTGCATTGTCCGTGTATAATGCGCTGTGCGGGGAGTCTCTAAGATCAGGCGCCCCAGATCCTGCATGTGTCGCTTCCCCGCTCAGGTCCCCAGGGTTCACCTTCTTCTTCCTGGTGCATGTAAGTGCATTGTCCGTGTATAATGCGCTGTACGGGGAGTCACTAAGATCGTGCCCCCGATATCCTGCATGTGTCACTTCCCCGCTCAGGTCCCCGGAGTTCACCTTCTTCCTGGTGCATGTAAGTGCATTGTCCGTGTATAATGTGCTGTGCAGCGAGTCACTAAGATCCTGCACCCGATATCCTGCATGTGTCGCATCCCCGCTCAGGTCCCTGGAGTTCACCTTCTTCTTCCTGGTGCATGTAAGTGCATTGTCCGTGTATAATGCGCTGTGCGGGGAGTCTCTAAGATCAGGCGCCCCAGATCCTGCATGTGTCGCTTCCCCGCTCAGGTCCCCAGGGTTCACCTTCTTCTTCCTGGTGCATGTAAGTGCATTGTCCGTGTATAATGCGCTGTGCAGGGAGTCACTAAGATCGTGTGCCCGATATCCTGCATGTGTCGCTTCCCCGCTCAGGTCCCTGGAGTTCACCTTCTTCTTCCTGGTGCATGTAAGTGCATTGTCCGTGTATAATGCGCTGTGCGGGGAGTCACTAAGATCGTGTGCCCGATATCCTGCATGTGTCGCTTCCCCGCTCAGGTCCTCGGAGTTCACCTTCTTCTTCCTGGTGCATGTAAGTGCATTGTCCATGTATAATGCGCTGTGCAGGGAGTCACTAAGATCCTGCACCCGATATCCTGCATGTGTCGCTTCCCCGCTCAGGTCCCTAGAGTTCACCTTCTTCTTCCTGGTGCATGTAAGTGCATTGTCCGTGTATAATGCGCTGTGCGGGGAGTCACTAAGATCCTGCGCCCGATATCCTGCATGTGTCGCTTCCCCGCTCAGGTCCCAGAGTTCACCTTCTTCTTCCTGGTGCATGTAAGTGCATTGTCCGTGTATAATGCGCTGTGCGGGGAGTCACTAAGATCCTGCGCCCGATATCCTGCATGTGTCGCTTCCCCGCTCAGGTCCCGGAGTTCACCTTCTTCTTCCTGGTGCATGTAAGTGCATTGTCCATGTATAATGCGCTGTGCGGGGAGTCACTAAGATCCTGCGCCCGATATCCTGCATGTGTCGCTTCCCCGCTCAGGTCCCCGGAGTTCACCTTCTTCTTCCTGGTGCATGTAAGTGCATTGTCCGTGTATAATGCGCTCTGCGGGGAGTCACTAATATCGTGCACCCGATATCCTGCATGTGTCGCTTCCCCGCTCAGGTCCCTAGAGTTCACCTTCTTCTTCCTGGTGCATGTAAGTGCATTGTCCGTGTATAATGCGCTGTGCGGGGAGTCACTAAGATCCTGCGCCCGATATCCTGCATGAGTCGCTTCCCCGCTCAGGTCCCGGAGTTCACCTTCTTCTTCCTGGTGCATGTAAGTGCATTGTCTGTGTATAATGTGCTGTGCAGGGAGTCACTAAGATCCTGCACCCGATATCCTGCATGTGTCGCTTCCCCGCTCAGGTCCCTTGAGTTCACCTTCTTCTTCCTTGTGCATGTAAGTGCATTGTCTGTGTATAATGTGCTGTGCAGGGAGTCACTAAGATCCTGCACCCGATATCCTGCATGTGTCGCTTCCCCGCTCAGGTCCCTGGAGTTCACCTTCTTCTTCCTGGTGCATGTAAGTGCATTGTCCGTGTATAATGCGCTGTGCGGGGAGTCACTAAGATCCTGCGCCCGATATCCTGCATGAGTCGCTTCCCCGCTCAGGTCCCGGAGTTCACCTTCTTCTTCCTGGTGCATGTAAGTGCATTGTCTGTGTATAATGTGCTGTGCAGGGAGTCACTAAGATCCTGCACCCGATATCCTGCATGTGTCGCTTCCCCGCTCAGGTCCCTGGAGTTCACCTTCTTCTTCCTGGTGCATGTAAGTGCATTGTCCGTGTATAATGCGCTGTGCGGGGAGTCACTAAGATCCTGCGCCCGATATCCTGCATGTGTCGCTTCCCCGCTCAGGTCCCGGAGTTCACCTTCTTCTTCCTGGTGCATGTAAGTGCATTGTCCGTGTATAATGCGCTGTGCGGGGAGTCACTAAGATCGTGCACCCGATATCCTGCATGTGTCGCTTCCCCGCTCAGGTCCCTAGAGTTCACCTTCTTCTTCCTGGTGCATGTAAGTGCATTGTCCGTGTATAATGCGCTGTGCGGGGAGTCACTAAGATCGTGCACCCGATATCCTGCATGTGTCGCTTCCCCGCTCAGGTCCCTAGAGTTCACCTTCTTCTTCCTGGTGCATGTAAGTGCATTGTCCGTGTATAATGCGCTGTGCGGGGAGTCACTAAGATCCTGCGCCCGATATCCTGCATGTGTCGCTTCCCCGCTCAGGTCCCGGAGTTCACCTTCTTCTTCCTAGGGCATGTAAGTGCATTGTCTGTGTATAATGTGCTGTGCAGGGAGTCACTAAGATCCTGCCCCGATATCCTGCATGTGTCGCTTCCCCGCTCAGGTCCCTAGAGTTCACCTTCTTCTTCCTGGTGCATGTAAGTGCATTGTCCGTGTATAATGCGCTGTGCGGGGAGTCACTAAGATCCTGCGCCCCATATCCTGCATGTGTCGCTTCCCCGCTCAGGTCCCTAGAGTTCACCTTCTTCTTCCTGGTGCATGTAAGTGCATTGTCCGTGTATAATGCGCTGTGCGGGGAGTCACTAAGATCCTGCGCCCCATATCCTGCATGTGTCGCTTCCCCGCTCAGGTCCCCGGAGTTCACCTTCTTCTTCTCGGTGCATGTAAGTGCATTGTCCGTGTATAATGCGCTGTGCGGGGAGTCACTAAGATCGTGCCCCCGATATCCTGCATGTGTCACTTCCCTGCTCAGGTCCCCGGAAATCACCTACTTCTTCCTGGTGCATGTAAGTGCGTTGTCCGTGTATAATGCGCTGTGCGGGGAGTCACTAAGATCCTGCGCCTGATATCCTGCATGTGTCGCTTCCCCGCTCAGGTCCCCGGAGTTCACCTTCTTCTTCTCGGTGCATGTAAGTGCATTGTCCGTGTATAATGCGCTGTGCGGGGAGTCACTAAGATCCTGCGCCTGATATCCTGCATGTGTCGCTTCCCCGCTCAGGTCCCCGGAGTTCACCTTCTTCTTCTCGGTGCATGTAAGTGCATTGTCCGTGTATAATGGCTGTGCGGGGAGTCACTAAGATCCTGCCCCCGATATCCTGCATGTGTCACTTCCCCGCTCAGGTCTCTAGAGTTCACCTTCTTCTTCCTGGTGCATGTAAGTGCATTGTCCGTGTATAATGCGCTGTGCGGGGAGTCACTAAGATCCTGCGCCCCATATCCTGCATGTGTCGCTTCCCCGCTCAGGTCCCCGGAGTTCACCTTCTTCTTCTCGGTGCATGTAAGTGCATTGTCCGTGTATAATGCGCTGTGCGGGGAGTCACTAAGATCCTGCGCCTGATATCCTGCATGTGTCGCTTCCCTGCTCAGGTCCCCGGAAATCACCTACTTCTTCCTGGTGCATGTAAGTGCGTTGTCCGTGTATAATGCGCTGTGCGGGGAGTCACTAAGATCCTGCGCCTGATATCCTGCATGTGTCGCTTCCCCGCTCAGGTCCCCGGAGTTCACCTTCTTCTTCTCGGTGCATGTAAGTGCATTGTCCGTGTATAATGGCTGTGCGGGGAGTCACTAAGATCGTGCACCCGATATCCTGCATGTGTCGCTTCCCCGCTCAGGTCCCTGGAGTTCACCTTCTTCTTCCTGGTGCATGTAAGTGCATTGTCCGTGTTTAATGCGCTGTGCGGGGAGTCTCTAAGATCAGGCGCCCGATATCCTGCATGTGTCGCTTCCCCGCTCAGGTCCCCAGGGTTCACCTTCTTCTTCCTGGTGCATGTAAGTGCATTGTCCGTGTATTATGCGCTGTGCGGGAAGTCACTAAGATCGTGCCCCCAATATCCTGCATGAGTCACTTCCCCGCTCAGGTCCCCGGAGTTCACCTTCTTCTTCCTGGTGCATGTAAGTGCATTGTCCGTGTATAATGCGCTGTGCGGGGAGTCACTAAGATCCTGTGCCCGATATCCTGCATGTGTCGCTTCCCCGCTCAGGTCCCTGGAGTTCACCTTCTTCTTCTTGGTGCTTGTAAGTGCATTGTCCATGTATAATGCGCTTTACGGGGAGTCACTAAGATCCTGCACCCGATATCCTGCATGTGTCGCTTCCCCGCTCAGGTCCCCGGAGTTCTCCTTCTTCTTCCTGGTGCATGTAAGTGCATTGTCCGTGTATAATGCGCTGTGCGCGGAGTCACTAAGATTGTGCACCCGATATTCTGCATGTGTCGCTTCCCCGCTCAGGTCCCTGGAGTTCAACTTCTTCTTCCTGGTGCATGTAAGTGCATTGTCCGTGTATAATGTGCTGTGCGGGGAGTCACTAAGATCGTGCGCCTGATATCCTGCATGTGTCGCTTCCCCGCTCAGGTCCCCGGAGTTCTCCTTCTTCTTCCTGGTGCATGTAAGTGCATTGTCCGTGTATAATGTGCTGTGCGCGGAGTCACTAAGATTGTGCACCCGATATCCTGCATGTGTTGCTTCCCCACTCAGGTCCCCGGAGTTCACCTTCTTCTTCTTGGTGCATTGTCTGTGTATAATGCGCTGTGCGGGGAGTCACTAAGATCGTGCGCCTGATATCCTGCATGTGTTGCTTCCCCACTCAGGTCCCCGGAGTTCACCTTCTTCTTCTTGGTGCATGTAAGTGCATTGTCCGTGTATAATGTGCTGTGCGGGAAGTCACTAAGATCGTGCGCCTGATATCCTGCATGTGTCGCTTCCCCGCTCAGGTCCCTGGAGTTCACCTTCTTCTTCCTGGTGCACGTAGGTGCTTGGGGTTGCGACAAAATTTGAAAGTTAAATTTCGCACTCAATTCGCACCAATTTCTGTCGCATGAAAGCAGTGAAGCTGCGCCATAGTCCAATCGTATGCGACACAATCCCAGCGCAGGCACTTGTTAAATACCTGCCCCTGAAAAAGGTGTAAAGTCCGACAAAGTGCGATCCGCGACCCTTAGTAAATGAGCCTGATTAACACCTATTGGATACTCCAAACCAGCCTTGTGTGACCCGGTCTTATAGTATCGGGTGATACCTATTTGTGTAGATGAAGATTTTATTTGTAATTCATCACTATTTTTTATCATTTTCTATTTATTCACTCTATTATTTTAAAGCCTCTTTTAACACCCCTATGTTTATATGTATTTATAGAACATTATACCTCTGTATTTTTCACTAAGTATTTTTAATCTCGTAATCATCTGTATTGAATTAATTAATTATTTTTTTATGAACATGCACTCCTAATGACCTTTATGACATGCATCTAATTATCTATGCACTGCCCCCAATGTATAAGATATTTTGCACACGTCCATTTATCCCCCTTTGTATTGTATCTTCTATGTTCCCTTAGTCTCTTTCCATTTGATACTAGACTCCGAAACGCGTTGTGTTCCTGAGATACCAAATAAAACTTTTCGTGTGAATACCTGTGGCCGCCAATTGTTACAACCCAAACCTAAACAGATTCTGGACCGTTGTGGCAACCAGTTTTCAATGACCTTTGTCCGGAGGCGGCACCTGGAGGCGCGTATACGGCTTCACAACACCTAAAATAGAGTTGTCCCCAATCTGCAACAACTATATCTGGTGAGCCTCACTGCAATCTCCCTTTGAACGCCCTTAATGGTTACAACACTTAGAATTCCCTATGAGCACTTTCTGCTCTCCCTTTTTCCACCTTTCTATAAGTCTTAAAGGAAACCTACCACTACGGACCTACCTATTAAGATAGATCCGGTGGTAGGTGCATCTGACATATGTAAGTGTAGCCCTTTTTAGGGCTAATCCTTTACTCCTCTCTATCTTTGCCCATCTTTAATCAGGGTAATATGCAAATTTTCTAAAGAGGCTCCAGCGGTGTGGAGTAGGCGGTGCTGAGGCCACACGCCGCGGCTACTCCACACCCCAGTAGTCTCTTAGATCCTCCTACCGAGACATCTTCAGCGCACAGCTCCTTGTTGCACTTTTCCATGAAGCCGGAGTTCTGCACATGCACAGTAGCTCTGGCTTTGGAGCCTAGATCACGCAGCCACTGGCCTGGGTTTTGTGCATGCACAGAATTCCGGCTTAGCGGAAGAGTGCGCACAGCTCCTTGTAGCATTCGTCCATGAAGCCGGAGTTCTGCACTTGAGCAGTAGCTTCGGCTTTGGAGCCTAGATCACGCAGCCACTGGCCAATGTTTTGCGCATGCACAGAATTCCGGCTTAGCAGAAGAGTGCGCACAGCTCCTTGTAGCACTCGTCCGTGAAGCCGGAGTTCTGCACTTGAGCAGTAGCTTCGGCTTTGGAGCCTAGATCACGCAGCCACTGGCCAATGTTTTGTGCATGCGCAGAATTCCGGCTTAGCAGAAGAGTGCGCACAGCTCCTTGTAGCACTCGTCCGTGAAGCCGGAGTTCTGCACTTGAGCAGTAGCTTCGGCTTTGGAGCCTAGATCACGCAGCCACTGGCCAATGTTTTGCGCATGTGCAGAATTCCGGCTTAGCGGAAGGGTGCGCACAGCTCCTTGTAGCTGAGCCCTGAAGATGTCTGGGTAGGAGAACCAAAGAGGCTACTGGGGCGTGGAGTAGCTGCAAAGTTTAGCCTCAGCTCCGGCTACTCCACGCCCCAGTAGACTCTTTAGAAAATTTGCATATTACCCTGATTAAAGATTAGCACAGATAGAGGGGAGAAAAGGATGAGCCCTCAAAAGGGCATTAGATGCACCTACCACCGCATCTACCTTAATAGGTAGATCCGTAGTAGTAGGTTTCCTTTAAAGAGACAGTACACAATAGTCAGAAGTACATTTTTTAGTGAAATTGCTTTTCCTGCAGTCATTAGGGAACCTCTGTCCGAGAACTGTGTAGGACTTCCATGGAGATGTTGCGGGCTCTGCGAACACTACGTATGGGTTAAGCCTTTATATTCTGCTTTTGTACCATAACCATGTTACTTTCGGACCAGTGTCAGAAGTAGAAAGGAGAAGGTTTGAGCTGCTCCGGTAAGAACCTTCCAGATGTCCCGGCCCCATAAGGCCCGGCTGGTAATTCTGTGACATCTGATGTTTTACAAGACACTGAAATTTATATGACGTGTGAGCAGAAGAGTCTCCGAGCTCCTCCGCTGTCTCTGGCTATCACACCTGTCATATCCCAGAGCTATACCGGATAGGGGTAACAATCCGCTCGCCCTTTGCCCCCCCCCCCCCAATCCCCAGCTCCAGATCATTAGTGCACCCCACATAGACGTGAGGCTCGGCCTCCCCATCACTCTCATAGTCTCCTAATTAGTGAGGTGCATCGGATCAACATCTCAAGATGGAATTTCTAGTTTTTGCAATCAAAATATTTATTTATAGAACATGGTTTTGCTTGTTCTACACATTTCTTTATGTTTTAACCCATTAACCCATCTCAAGGACTTTCTCATTTTTTAGGAGTCGACATTTTTGTAGCCACGGGAGGTTTATAGCCACTCACTGATCTTAGACACAGGGGGCAGATTTACTTACCCGGTCCTGTCACGATCCAGCGATTCACTAAGGTCGTGCGCCCGAGTTCCTGCATCCGTCGCTTCTGCGCCGAAGTCCGTCGGAGTTCACCTGCTTCTTCCTGGTGCGTGTCTTGCGACACATTTCCAAATGTTAAATCCCGAGCATTTTCCAAATGCAAAATCTGATCGCATGCGCCAAAATCCCGGGGCAATTCGGCACAAAACGGAAAAATACTCCTCACGGACCCTTAGTAAATGAGCCCCATTGAGTCAGTAATGGGGTCTTCACTATGGAGCATGACCTCTTGAGACACGAAAGACAAAACTTGGGGTCCAGCTAATGGTAATAGACAACACACTGTTGAAATGGGAAGCAGAAGTTGTATCCAGATCTCGTGGAGAAACGGTTTAAGGAGCAGGCCATTTTAAGGGATTTATCAGGGCTCATGCGCCACTTTTCTGGCACTACTGTAGGAGTTGCGCCTATTTTTCCCTTTATGCCCCCCTGGAGATGACGTGAAGAGGGGTGTGCCCAATGGTGGAGTGGCCAGCCTTGGCATAGAACTGCCCAGTGGTGCAGCCACCGCTGGTTATGTCAAGAAGCTCTATGCACCAGTGCTTGATAATCCCCCAATATTTTTAGATGTTTTATTAATTTTCTCACATCTCAGCAATTGCCCAATTTAGCACTGGAGCATCATGTGGTGGGTCTAGACTCTGACACATAGTACCAGATCCCCAGAGGTCCCAGGAAGACAACTCCATTCAGAGATTGTTTTCTTTTTCTGAATGGATATGACTTACATCTACTCCTAAGGGTGTTGTCTAAGCGTTCTCCTGGTTTGCACCCTTCAACCCCCTTATGGGAATGTGGACCTTGCTGCAGGGAAACCACCAGGTTGCTACCTCTTGAAATAGTCTTAACTATGTTACTAAAAAGATAACTAATGGTTTCACATTTCAACACATAACTGATACTTTATTATCCTGGATTCTACAGTAAAAGCACAATTTTTTGATTCAGTCTCCCTGCCCCGGGGGAATGGAGGTATGTCCCTAATGTCAACTCTATCTGCTCCAGACACAGATTGAGTTGACTTCAATGATGAGGCAGGGAGATGTGCAACAGAAGTTGACATAATGACAAAGGGGCTACAGAAAAGGGGGCATTTTAAATGTGGAGGAGGCAATAGGGAACAGTATATTTTAAGTGTGGGGGGGGGGGCTACTGAATAGGGGGCATTATAAGTGTAGGGCTGAAGGAAGGGGTTATTATACTATGCAGGGGCACTAAGGGGGACATTATACAGCTTGGAGGGTAAGTGGGTTGGATTATGTGCCGGGCAACCAGTAGCGACGCTGTATCCAGCAACAAAACAGACCATTTACTGTAACGTTTAATAACTTCACTGATTTGTAACATTTCCGGCCTGAATATAAACCAATAACCAAGTTCCATTTGTTATTTGTACATTTAGCTCCTCTCCTGTAGGAATTGCAGCGGCTTTGAACGCTGACATCATAGACATCGAGGATTTGCTGAATCTCGGCTCAGTCCAGACTGGATCCACAGTTTGATGTTTCCCTAGGCAAAGCGCAATTTTTTGGTTGGTTGAATACACAGAGCGATGAGGAATTAACACATTTCTGTAAGTGAGCCGAGACTGAACCCAGGGCTGATTTATGATGCATAACATAGCGCTTCATATGTGTCGCTTATTGCAGCGCTGCTTATTTTTACATATATATATATATATATATATATATATAATTTTTTAAACTTTTTGAAAAGCATTTGCAAAAATACAAGTAGAGCAATAGTGCTCCCGAATGTAACATGTCCCCCCCCCCCCTATTCAAGACCCCACATAGCATTCTGGCTCAACATGGTATACTATCCAGATTGCGGTCCCTAAATTTTATAATGATACCCCAATTGTGTCCCCTATATAGTACATTGCCCCCATCATTGTGGTCCACACCTATACACAAATGCACCCCTTACTTGGTCCCCAGCACTATAAATTGCACCATCATTATAATGACCCCCCACCCAATATGGCCCCTTCAAAGAATGAGTCCCCCACACTTTACATTACACCCTTGTCTTGTGGCCATCACACTTAAAGGAAACCTACCATGTGATTTGATCCATTATGAAGCAAACATACCTTGAGAATGCTGTAGCTACACTGATGCAGAAACATATCTTGGTTAATCCCTGAGCTGAGTGGTTTTGCTGATAAAACAGATATAACATTATGATAATGAAGCTCTGTCTCTGGCTGTTCTGGCGCTTGCTTTCCAGCTTCTCATAGCTGGAGAGTTTCTCTCTGATTGCAGCATCATCTCCAGCATTTCTCTCCCTGCCAGACAGAATAATCAATTGCTGCACCATCCCCCAGCTGCTGTGTATGAGTGATGCAGCTCAGGTTGATTAGTGCTTGACTAGTAATCCTTAGTCATGCTTTACTTAGCAGCCATTTGTAATTTCAAGATCGTGCCAGCCTCGTTGCTCCCTCAGAAGCCATGCATGTCCATTCTGCTCCAGTCATCTCTATGGAGTTTGCAGAGATTGCAGAGCTCCATTCATCTCGGGGAGTGAAGTGGGGTCCGATGGAGGTACCTCGGAACCCCTTATTCTCGTGATCGGAATCTCATCACTGAGACTCCTGTGGTTAGGGCTTAGCTTCTTTGGTGGGAAAACACCTTTAAAAATCTCCCCTTCATGTAGCCCCCACTCCGTACAATATCCCTCTCTTTAAGCTTTTATACTTAATGCCCCCTCTCTGTGGCCTCTACAGCCAATAATACCCCTCATTGCATCCCCCTCACCCTGTAATTAAAGAAAAAAGTTAATAAAACTTTCTCCCCTCCTATCTGTGAGCGCCCTGGAGCCGGAGGCTTGATGTAGTGATGTCAATGTGGCTCCTACAAGCCCCTGAGCTGCTCCATTTACCGGCATAGGCCGAATGGAGGAGCAGGGAGATTATGGCTGCCTGCTCTACCATTGCACTCTACTCTATACAGTTGGATTTGGTAAATGTTGAATGGTCAGCGTAAAAAATGTTCTGATGATGATACTGGGATCTGGAGGACCCCAGCATAAAGATTTGGGGCCCAGATATGGATTTGTTGCCCTAACAACACCCCTGATTCCTAGCATCATAGTCATATATGAGGCTTGGAGCCCCTGTCTCCCGGTGGGACTATGATCCCACATCCTTTATACATTAGTCTTTGGAGAGTCATAAAGTAGACAACCATAGTTGACTATGCTTATAGTAGTCCTGATCCTTGTCCCTGTGTTCAGTCCCAGAAATATGGCCGAAGCACAGTCCATATTTCTCAAACGGTAGTCTTGATAGCCCCTAGGCGCATAGCCGTTGGGCTAATGACTGCTCAAAGGTGGCTAGCAGTCTGAACACAATAAAAGATGTGTGGCCCCTTTAATTGGAGGTTGCTCTACCCTCTCATCTTTATTCATCAGAGGGATGTGCTGGGGGTGTGGCTAGTAATGTGGGCGGTACAGGAGGTGAGCACATGCTCAAATACTCTGAGTAGCAGAGACTCAGCCTCTTTTTCATCGGTTTTCCCGCGTGTTCTGTGCTGTCTGAGGATGCGCCGTCGTCTGCAGGCCGAGGGTTCAGCATGGCTGCGTCACTCCTGATGGAAACCACCATGGCTGCTTCCCCCTGCTGTACTGGCTCCTACAACCCTGCTCCAGGCTCTGGTAGGAAGTCACCGCCGAGTCCTCTCTCCTGGCAGAGCACGCGAGCTCTGCACCCCCAGCCCTGCTCCTGCCTGGCCCCCCTGCACCCCCAGCCCTGCTCCTGCCTGGCCCCCCTGCCCTGCTCCTGCCTGGCCCCCCTGCCCTGCACCCCCAGCCCTGCTCCTGCCTGGCCCCCCTGCACCCCCAGCCCTGCTCCTGCCTGGCCCCCCAGCCCTGCTCCTGCCTGGCCCCCTGCACCCCCAGCCCTGCTCCGGTCTGGCCCCCCTGCACCCCCAGCCCTGCTCCTGCCTGGCCCCCTGCACCCCCAGCCCTGCTCCTGCCTGGCCCCCCTGCACCCCCAGCCCTGCTCCTGCCTGGCCCCCCTGCACCCCCAGCCCTGCTCCTGCCTGGCCCCCCTGCACCCCCAGCCCTGCTCCTGCCTGGCCCCCCTGCACCCCCAGCCCTGCTCCTGCCTGGCCCCCCTGCCCTGCTCCTGCCTGCCCACCCCCCCCCCTGCACCCCCAGCCCTGCTCCTGCCTGGCCCCCCAGCCCTGCTCCTGCCTGGCCCCCTGCACCCCCAGCCCTGCTCCTGCCTGCCCCCTGCACCCCCAGCCCTGCTCCTGCCTGCCCCCTGCACCCCCAGCCCTGCTCCTGCCTGGCCCCCCAGCCCTGCTCCTGCCTGGCCCCCTGCACCCCCAGCCCTGCTCCTGCCTGCCCCTGCACCCCCAGCCCTGCTCCTGCCTGGCCCCCCAGCCCTGCTCCTGCCTGGCCCCCTGCACCCCCAGCCCTGCTCCTGCCTGCCCCCTGCACCCCCAGCCCTGCTCCTGCCTGGCCCCCCAGCCCTGCTCCTGCCTGGCCCCCTGCACCCCCAGCCCTGCTCCTGCCTGCCCCCTGCACCCCCAGCCCTGCTCCTGCCTGGCCCCCCAGCCCTGCTCCTGCCTGGCCCCCTGCACCTCTGCCTGCTGTAGCTGTGGTGCAGGGACCAGGCAGGACATTGTCCCACCACCTCCCCTGCAGGGACAAGCCATGGCCTGCTCAGTCACTCCAGGTATGGCTGTCTCCTGCCACCTCTCCCCTATCATCAGGGCCGTCTGGCAGTAGCTGTAATGAGCCTGTCCCCTGCCCCAGGAGCTGCTTGTACTCCTGTACATGCACACACCACATGGTCCCTATAGTGCTGCCAGGCAGGGAGTAGCTCTAGTGCATCCCCAGCAGCTGCTTGTACTCCTGTACATGCACCCACCACATGGTCCCTATAGTGCTGCCAGGCAGGGAGTAGCTCTAGTGCATCCCCAGCAGCTGCTTGTACTACTGTACATGCACACACCACATGGTCCCCATAGTCCTGCCAGGGCTTATCTATAGTTAATCTCCTGCCCTGGCACCTTCACTTCCAGTGCCCTGAGCAGCACACTGCCCCTCCCCCACCCTCACTGCCCTCTGCTTCTAGCAGCATATTTAACCCTTGTAGTGCTGCAGGATAGAGGCTTAGCTGCAGTCATGTATTACCAGCTCCTTATTCTGGCTGCTGGATCCTTCCCTCACATGTGGTGCCTCAGGGCAGGGGCTTCTGCTGCTGTGAGTCTCTAGCCCCCTGCCACAGCTATGAGTAACACCCCACCCCCCATCATACCCTATAGAATTTGAGGTCCCTGATGAAGACCTGCTCCCCCCCCCCTCCAGCTTATGCTCCCCAACTTCCTCCATCCCAGGGTGCACCATGCTAACTGGTGATGTGGGGCTCTGTTATATACGATTTTAGGATGTGTACTGCAACCCACTCTCACTGGCAATGCCAGTCTGGGGATTGGCGCAGCTCTTCCACATCCAGGTCGCCAGGTCTTTACAATCCCATGACCTGGGACTCGGTTATATCCTCCCGCGTTTTCCTGGAAGTGCACTGCATCCCACTCCTACTGGCGATGCCAGTCTGGGGATTGGCGCAGCTCTTCCATATCTAGGTCTTTAAAATCCGATGGCAGCGCTCCGTCCTCCTGTCATTCCCTCAGCCTCCATAGCCGCCGATCTCGCAGCGGCTCCTCTAGGTCGTCATGCGTTCCGATACCTCCGGCGCCTCTCGTGGTGCACACGGCTGTGATCAGAGCACCAGTAGCTCCTGCACCTGTGGGTGACGTCCTCTGCTGCAGGATTGGGGGTCTTTGTCTTAATCTGCAATTTTGTGTCTTGTAGTTCACGTTTGGGGATGGCATTTGGGCGAACGCTTTCAGAAGAGAGGTAGTTTGCTGAAGCGTCACATATATTATGGTCACATCTATTATCACCCCTAGCAGTCCTAGCGTTAGTGATACTTATTTCTGTGATGTTTCTCCTCTCAGCGCTCACCTGACTGATGACACCAGGTCTAGATCCTACAGAACCAGCACTTGGACATTTGGTCCTTGTTGTCTGTGGATTTGGTGATTGCTTACAAGCGGCGCCATTCTGAGTGCAGTGTCATTAATTAAATCAAAACACTCAAAATTATGGCCATAATTATATTCAAGTTTTACCAGATTTTGTTTGTGATATTACACGGAAAATGTTCTGCTCAGTTTCTCCCCTTCCCACGGGGATGTGACCGGCTGAGATGTGATTTAGGAGGAGGGGAAAGTCCTGGTGTTGGTTGGGACAATAGTACTAATAATAAATCTGTAGTTATATGTTCCATCATATTCCATAGCGCTGTACAACTCATGGCGCCTATATACAAGTTCTTAATAATACGTATTTATATAAAGCATTGTCATATTCCACAGCGTCTTACAGATCATTACCTACCTATGCGGACAAAATAAGAAGTTGCAGGGTCAGAAGGACCACTGCGCACAAGAGCTTACAGTCTTTCTAATACACTTCATAGATTGTATTTTATACCCTTCATTTAGTAGCCTTACAAATAAAATGTGACATAACAGTGACATATCGTAGCCACGTGATACAATGAGTGAGGGCTTGCCCCCCCAAGAACTTAGTCTATGAGGAGAAGGGGTGATGCAGATCATGATGGGGCTGGTACAATAGTCACAAGAGCTTACAATCCATGAGGAGTAGGACACAGGAGGTGGCAGCACTGGTACAATGGACACAAGAGCTTACAATCTATGAGGAGTAGGACACAGGAGGTGGCAGCACTGGTACAATGGACACAAGAGCTTACAATCCATGAGGAGAAGGACACAGGAGGTGGCAGCACTGGTACAATGGACACAAGAGCTTACAATCTATGAGGAGTAGGACACAGGAGGTGGCAGCACTGGTACAATGGACACAAGAGCTTACAATCCATGAGGAGTAGGACACAGGAGGTGGCAGCACTGGTACAATGGACCAGCCATTCATTAATGAGATCACATAATTGAAGTAAATTATTCTGTATTATGAGGTTACTGATGTGTGGCTTTGTGCCATGATTACCACTATGCCCTTAGTTGGGGCATCTTCCTTCTGCTTTTCCACCTTGGGGTTTCTCAGGGGGCAGTGCAGAGGTCTGCTCCATGCTGTACAGCAGCCACTGTCTAATTTATGGTGCCTGTAAGTCTGGCGTGTATAGTCCAACTGTTGGGGCAATAATTGCACCATCCAGTGTCCTTGTCCTGTGGCTGCCCCTTCCTGCCCTCAGAGTGGGGTACCCAAAAAAGCTGAGTAATTCATACATAGGGCAGGTTTCTCTTAGACTCATTTGTTCCTTGTGTATTTCTCAGTTTTTCATAATTTTTGAAGGTTGCTCTCAGGATTTGTAGAGCAGTTCAGGTTGAGCCACAAACCCTCACCGGTGCGGGTCCTAAAAGCATTATGAAGGATCTGGTATTGGTGTCTTATGTCTCCCTTGTTAGAGTGTTGAGGGGGTTTACAAGGCGAGTCTGGGGCCCTTATGGCAAATCGGACGCTGAATCTGTCTTATACTTATTATCTGTTCCTGAAGTGTCCAATAATTGGGTCGCCAGCTGGATGATGTCTTATTAGATCGTGTTTACCGGTGGGCGGCTTCATTTCATTGTTAAGTGGTTTTAGTACCTTTTTGGTGTAGATCTGGTGGGATAGGGGTCCTCTTCTCTGGTTACTCTCATCATTTTCTGTTGGTCCTTGTGACTCTCCTCATTGAAGTTACCTGCTTATTTTCTTTCCTTTCCTTCACTGTCTTTAGGTTGTCCCCTCTTCAGCTGAATCCTATTTTAGTCGAATTGAAAATTTATTTTGGGGATGGTATTTTGCATAAGAGAGGGGGAAGCAGTTACAATGCCTTGCGCTGTCTTCTTGTACTGGTTGCGCGAGTCACTTTAGCAGCGTGGTCAGTCCTGGGTCTTCTGGTTTCAGTATGTCAGGTTATGACGATGGGGGGGGGTTTTTGCTAGTAGGGGCTCCATGTCCGCAATGGGTATAATCTCCCTGCATTGAAGGGTTTGGATCATTAGCGCCATTGAGGTTTTTAGAGCTGTTTTTGTTGATCATAGCCGACAGATGTGTTGTAGGGGCTGATGCCTGTTCCTGGCCCTGGCTTTATGTAGATGACATTGTGTCAAGTAACTTGATAAGGGTATTGGGCTGGCCTCATGGCATTTTTTGGGGTGAGACTTGTCATGTAATTGAGGTTTCCTTGTATTTCAAAGTTTGTGTGCGTGGGTTTTGCTCCTGCAAATCAGTTTCCTGCGAGTTGTTTACAATTTGCTGCTGTTTTATGAAGGGTTTTAGTGAATTTGGACTCCTTCTAAGGAATATAGTTCACTCTCTAGCTAGTGTGTAAGGTCTTTTTAGTTTCAGGGGTGGTATGGATAAGGTGCTGGCGTTCTAATTGTTTTGCAGGTTATACTTTAATTTTGCTTCTTTGCTAATGCATTCTCTTTTTCAGGTTTTCACTCCAGCATGTGAATACTAGGACACTTGTGTGTCTATCGGGCAGATCAGCGCGTGAATATCCGTCTGGGTGGTGGAACTTTGGGCTTCTATGGAACCAACATCTGTGGGTGAGGTCTCCGGGTCCTGCACTGCTTGCAAAAAACAGCTTGAGGCTACGATAATCGGCCATTATTCAGTAGTCATTTAAGGGGCGTCGTCATCTGCTACATTCACCTTAGGTGACAGATTACACTAATCCAGCCAGACCTGGAGCGATTCCCGTCCTTTCTTCTGCTACCCCGAGTTGGTGTGGTAGGACATAATCATAAGGGCAGTATGGTACGAGGATAGCAATGCAGCAATAGTGGATGTGACAATACCTCGGTGTCGCAATTTGTTTGCGCCAGAGGAAAAGTGGTGTATCACATCAGCCGGTGGGCACCAGTGATTGTTCGCTGTTACCTGTTGGCGTCCATCTTTGGACGGATATGGATATGGTGTGGATTTTGGTTGGCTGGGGGTCGGAGGGTCATGTAGTTGTGGATACATGACCTCCTCCGTGGCGGTTTTTTAGGGGTAACACTGCCCTACATGCCCTTACATATGGCAGGCATACAGGAGGTAACACTGCACTACATGTCCTTACATATGGCAGCATACAGGAGGTAACACTGCACTACATGCCCTTACATATGGCAGCATACAGGAGGTAACACTGCACTACATGTCCTTACATATGGCAGCATACAGGAGGTAACACTGCCCTACATGCCCTTACATATGGCAGCATACAGGGGGTAACACTGCACTACATGCCCTTACATATGGCAGCATACAGGAGGTAACACTGCACTACATGTCCTTACATATGGCAGGCATACAGGGTGTAACACTGCCCTACATGCCCTTACATATGGCAGCATACAGGAGGTAACACTGCACTACATGCCCTTACATATGGCAGCATACAGGAGGTAACACTGCACTACATGTCCTTACATATGGCAGCATACAGGAGGTAACACTGCCCTACATGTCCTTACATATGGCAGCATACAGGGGGTAACACTGCCCTACATGCCCTTACATATGGCAGCATACAGGAGGTAACACTGCACTACATGTCCTTACATATGGCAGGCATACAGGAGGTAACACTGCACTACATGTCCTTACATATGGCAGCATACAGGAGGTAACACTGCACTACATGTCCTTACATATGGCAGCATACAGGGGGTAACACTGCCCTACATGCCCTTACATATGGCGGCATACAGGAGGTAACACTGCCCTACATGTCCTTACATATGGCAGCATACAGGAGGTAACACTGCCCTACATGTCCTTACATATGGCAGCATACAGGAGGTAACACTGCACTACATGTCCTTACATATGGCAGCATACAGGAGGTAACACTGCCCTACATGCCCTTACATATGGCAGCATACAGGAGGTAACACTGCCCTACATGCCCTTACATATGGCAGCATACAGGAGGTAACACTGCCCTACATGCCCTTACATATGGCAGCATACAGGAGGTAACACTGCACTACATGTCCTTACATATGGCAGCATACAGGAGGTAACACTGCACTACATGTCCTTACATATGGCAGGCATACAGGAGGTAACACTGCACTACATGTCCTTACATATGGCAGCATACAGGGGGTAACACTGCCCTACATGCCCTTACATATGGCAGCATACAGGAGGTAACACTGCACTACATGTCCTTACATATGGCAGCATACAGGGGGTAACACTGCACTACATGCCCTTACATATGGCAGCATACAGGAGGTAACACTGCACTACATGCCCTTACATATGGCAGCATACAGGGGGTAACACTGCACTACATGTCCTTACATATGGCAGCATACAGGAGGTAACACTGCACTACATGCCCTTACATATGGCAGCATACAGGGGGTAACACTGCCCTACATGTCCTTACATATGGCAGCATACAGGAGGTAACACTGCCCTACATGCCCTTACATATGGCAGCATACAGGGGGTAACACTGCACTACATGTCCTTACATATGGCAGCATACAGGGGGTAACACTGCACTACATGCCCTTACATATGGCAGCATACAGGAGGTAACACTGCCCTACATGTCCTTACATATGGCAGCATACAGGAGGTAACACTGCCCTACATGTCCTTACATATGGCAGCATACAGGAGGTAACACTGCCCTACATGCCCTTACATATGGCAGCATACAGGGGGTAACACTGCCCTACATGCCCTTACATATGGCAGCATACAGGAGGTAACACTGCCCTACATGTCCTTACATATGGCAGGCATACAGGAGGTAACACTGCCCTACATGCCCTTACATATGGCAGCATACAGGAGGTAACACTGCCCTACATGCCCTTACATATGGCAGCATACAGGGGGTAACACTGCCCTACATGCCCTTACATATGGCAGGCATACAGGGGGTAACACTGCACTACATGTCCTTACATATGGCAGCATACAGGGGGGTAACACTGCACTACATGCCCTTACATATGGCAGGCATACAGGAGGTAACACTGCACTACATGTCCTTACATATGGCAGCATACAGGGTGTAACACTGCCCTACATGCCCTTACATATGGCAGCATACAGGAGGTAACACTGCCCTACATGCCCTTACATATGGCAGCATACAGGGGGTAACACTGCCCTACATGCCCTTACATATGGCAGGCATACAGGGGGTAACACTGCACTACATGTCCTTACATATGGCAGCATACAGGGGGGTAACACTGCACTACATGCCCTTACATATGGCAGGCATACAGGAGGTAACACTGCACTACATGTCCTTACATATGGCAGCATACAGGAGGTAACACTGCCCTACATGTCCTTACATATGGCAGCATACAGGAGGTAACACTGCCCTACATGCCCTTACATATGGCAGCATACAGGAGGTAACACTGCCCTACATGTCCTTACATATGGCAGCATACAGGAGGTAACACTGCCCTACATGCCCTTACATATGGCAGCATACAGGAGGTAACACTGCACTACATGTCCTTACATATGGCAGCATACAGGAGGTAACACTGCCCTACATGCCCTTACATATGGCAGCATACAGGAGGTAACACTGCCCTACATGCCCTTACATATGGCAGCATACAGGGGGGTAACACTGCACTACATGCCCTTACATATGGCAGCATACAGGGGGTAACACTGCCCTACATGTCCTTACATATGGCAGCATACAGGAGGTAACACTGCCCTACATGCCCTTACATATGGCAGCATACAGGAGGTAACACTGCCCTACATGCCCTTACATATGGCAGCATACAGGAGGTAACACTGCACTACATGTCCTTACATATGGCAGGCATACAGGAGGTAACACTGCACTACATGCCCTTACATATGGCAGCATACAGGGGGTAACACTGCACTACATGTCCTTACATATGGCGGCATACAGGGGGTAACACTGCACTACATGCCCTTACATATGGCAGCATACAGGGGGTAACACTGCACTACATGTCCTTACATATGGCAGGCATACAGGAGGTAACACTGCACTACATGCCCTTACATATGGCAGCATACAGGGGGTAACACTGCACTACATGTCCTTACATATGGCGGCATACAGGGGGTAACACTGCCCTACATGTCCTTACATATGGCGGCATACAGGAGGTAACACTGCCCTACATGTCCTTACATATGGCGGCATACAGGAGGTAACACTGCACTACATGCCCTTACATATGGCAGCATACAGGGGGTAACACTGCCCTACATGTCCTTACATATGGCAGCATACAGGAGGTAACACTGCACTACATGCCCTTACATATGGCAGCATACAGGAGGTAACACTGCACTACATGCCCTTACATATGGCAGCATACAGGGTGTAACACTGCACTACATGCCCTTACATATGGCAGCATACAGGGGGGTAACACTGCACTACATGCCCTTACATATGGCAGCATACAGGGTGTAACACTGCCCTACATGCCCTTACATATGGCAGCATACAGGAGGTAACACTGCCCTACATGTCCTTACATATGGCGGCATACAGGGGGTAACACTGCCCTACATGCCCTTACATATGGCGGCATACAGGAGGTAACACTGCACTACATGTCCTTACATATGGCAGCATACAGGAGGTAACACTGCCCTACATGTCCTTACATATGGCAGCATACAGGGGGTAACACTGCACTACATGTCCTTACATATGGCAGCATACAGGGGGTAACACTGCACTACATGTCCTTACATATGGCAGCATACAGGGTGTAACACTGCCCTACATGCCCTTACATATGGCAGCATACAGGAGGTAACACTGCCCTACATGCCCTTACATATGGCAGCATACAGGGGGTAACACTGCACTACATGTCCTTACATATGGCAGCATACAGGAGGTAACACTGCCCTACATGCCCTTACATATGGCAGCATACAGGAGGTAACACTGCCCTACATGCCCTTACATATGGCAGCATACAGGGGGGTAACACTGCACTACATGCCCTTACATATGGCAGTATACAGGGGGTAACACTGCACTACATGCCCTTACATATGGCAGCATACAGGAGGTAACACTGCCCTACATGTCCTTACATATGGCAGCATACAGGGGGTAACACTGCCCTACATGCCCTTACATATGGCAGCATACAGGAGGTAACACTGCCCTACATGCCCTTACATATGGCAGCATACAGGGGGTAACACTGCCCTACATGCCCTTACATATGGCAGCATACAGGGTGTAACACTGCACTACATGCCCTTACATATGGCAGCATACAGGGTGTAACACTGCACTACATGCCCTTACATATGGCAGCATACAGGGGGGTAACACTGCACTACATGCCCTTACATATGGCAGCATACAGGGTGTAACACTGCCCTACATGCCCTTACATATGGCAGCATACAGGAGGTAACACTGCCCTACATGTCCTTACATATGGCGGCATACAGGGGGTAACACTGCCCTACATGCCCTTACATATGGCAGGCATACAGGGTGTAACACTGCCCTACATGCCCTTACATATGGCAGCATACAGGAGGTAACACTGCCCTACATGCCCTTACATATGGCAGGCATACAGGGTGTAACACTGCCCTACATGCCCTTACATATGGCAGCATACAGGAGGTAACACTGCCCTACATGCCCTTACATATGGCAGCATACAGGAGGTAACACTGCCCTACATGCCCTTACATATGGCGGCATACAGGGGGTAACACTGCCCTACATGCCCTTACATATGGCAGCATACAGGGGGTAACACTGCCCTACATGCCCTTACATATGGCGGCATACAGGAGGTAACACTGCCCTACATGCCCTTACATATGGCAGCATACAGGGGGGTAACACTGCACTACATGCCCTTACATATGGCAGCATACAGGGTGTAACACTGCCCTACATGCCCTTACATATGGCAGCATACAGGAGGTAACACTGCACTACATGCCCTTACATATGGCAGCATACAGGGGGTAACACTGCACTACATGCCCTTACATATGGCAGTATACAGGGGGTAACACTGCACTACATGTCCTTACATATGGCAGTATACAGGAGGTAACACTGCCCTACATGCCCTTACATATGGCAGCATACAGGGGGTAACACTGCACTACATGTCCTTACATATGGCAGCATACAGGGTGTAACACTGCCCTACATGCCCTTACATATGGCAGCATACAGGAGGTAACACTGCACTACATGTCCTTACATATGGCAGCATACAGGGGGTAACACTGCACTACATGCCCTTACATATGGCAGCATACAGGAGGTAACACTGCCCTACATGTCCTTACATATGGCAGCATACAGGGGGTAACACTGCCCTACATGCCCTTACATATGGCAGCATACAGGAGGTAACACTGCCCTACATGTCCTTACATATGGCGGCATACAGGGGGTAACACTGCCCTACATGCCCTTACATATGGCAGGCATACAGGGTGTAACACTGCCCTACATGTCCTTACATATGGCAGCATACAGGGGGGTAACACTGCACTACATGCCCTTACATATGGCAGCATACAGGGTGTAACACTGCCCTACATGCCCTTACATATGGCAGCATACAGGGTGTAACACTGCCCTACATGTCCTTACATATGGCAGCATACAGGAGGTAACACTGCACTACATGTCCTTACATATGGCAGCATACAGGAGGTAACACTGCACTACATGTCCTTACATATGGCAGCATACAGGAGGTAACACTGCCCTACATGCCCTTACATATGGCAGCATACAGGGGGTAACACTGCCCTACATGCCCTTACATATGGCGGCATACAGGAGGTAACACTGCACTACATGTCCTTACATATGGCAGCATACAGGAGGTAACACTGCACTACATGTCCTTACATATGGCAGCATACAGGAGGTAACACTGCCCTACATGCCCTTACATATGGCAGCATACAGGGGGTAACACTGCCCTACATGTCCTTACATATGGCAGCATACAGGGGGTAACACTGCCCTACATGCCCTTACATATGGCAGCATACAGGAGGTAACACTGCACTACATGTCCTTACATATGGCAGCATACAGGGGGTAACACTGCACTACATGCCCTTACATATGGCAGCATACAGGAGGTAACACTGCACTACATGTCCTTACATATGGCAGCATACAGGAGGTAACACTGCCCTACATGCCCTTACATATGGCAGCATACAGGGGGTAACACTGCCCTACATGCCCTTACATATGGCAGCATACAGGGGGTAACACTGCACTACATGTCCTTACATATGGCAGCATACAGGAGGTAACACTGCACTACATGCCCTTACATATGGCAGGCATACAGGGTGTAACACTGCCCTACATGCCCTTACATATGGCGGCATACAGGAGGTAACACTGCCCTACATGTCCTTACATATGGCAGCATACAGGGGGTAACACTGCCCTACATGCCCTTACATATGGCGGCATACAGGAGGTAACACTGCCCTACATGTCCTTACATATGGCGGCATACAGGGGGTAACACTGCACTACATGTCCTTACATATGGCAGCATACAGGAGGTAACACTGCACTACATGTCCTTACATATGGCAGCATACAGGAGGTAACACTGCCCTACATGTCCTTACATATGGCAGCATACAGGAGGTAACACTGCACTACATGTCCTTACATATGGCAGCATACAGGGGGTAACACTGCACTACATGTCCTTACATATGGCAGCATACAGGAGGTAACACTGCCCTACATGCCCTTACATATGGCAGCATACAGGAGGTAACACTGCCCTACATGTCCTTACATATGGCAGGCATACAGGAGGTAACACTGCACTACATGTCCTTACATATGGCAGGCATACAGGGTGTTATCTGGTGTTATGTAAAGTGGAATGGTTAAAAGTGTGTATATATTAAAAACAAAGAAATGGTTAAATTATCAATGATTTCAATAAAGCTGTGGCCGACCCCGAGTCACCCCACTATTGAGAATGGTTAAGCAATGATTTCTGTGTGGTTATTTATATTTGGGGTATGCGGTATTAAAGGGGCCAGTCCGGCTCCGGGTTAGTACGTGTTTATTATTTGAGCAGTCATAAAATTCATGTATAATATAGGCTTATCACCACTAGAGTCTAGTGACTGTCCTTGTCTGCATCTACCAGCACAGATGGGTCATCACTATGCAAGTAAAAAGGGGGCCTTTGTCAGTAAATAGGGGCCTCTGCACCGATTTCACTGCAGTTGGAATTTTTTCTCTAGCCCCTACGGTTCCCGAGCAATCAGTGGCCAAAGTTTTTCTACAAAATATGCAAATTATTATCTCGACTATCAAGTGGGCTGTAACACATGGCTTGGCACCTCCCATCTGACAGTCGAGGGCTTACATTTATTACGCTGATTACTCAGGAACGGTGGGGACTAGAGAAAAAATTCCAACAGCGCTGGAGTCCAAAGAGAGAAACCTATTAATGGAGGAAAAGATGGAACGTAATTTAAAAAAAAAAAAATTAGCAGTGCCGGTTCCTGGATTCCCAGATGAAGGACCCCCACTAATCAGAACCTGATGCTATACCCTAGCAATACTGTATGCCATGATTTTAGAGGACGGCATTATCTAGACATTCAGTGACCCATGTACGAGTAGCTGTGGTAGCCGTATACCCTCCGCTTTCCCATATTTTAGCCGGAGAGGACAGCCCGAGGACGCTTATCCGCTCCTTTCCAGTAGGTAATTGAATCGGACAATTTGACAAGTGTTTGATGGTGAATTTAAGTAAAAATGGTGCAATCCTGACAAGTGACAGCAATGAGTGGTCACCCGGCCTTGACCTTGGGGCTCCTGACGTAAGACATAAATCCTATATAGACATCCGTCATGTTGGGAGGTCATGGAGCGCGGCCTTCGGAGTGACGAGGATGAAATACGTTCTGTGTACGCTGGGAAGAGACATGATTTAAATATTGAGAGTGCGCTGTGTCATCCGCTTATCTGCCCGTACATCACACGCCCTACAGAACCGCAGATAATGACAGCTTTATACTGACGGTCACGATGCCGCCGCCGCCGTGCCAGGTGACATGTACGCTAATGCCGATTTAATAATTAATAGGAACCTGCACTGGTTAGGACTAGATGATGTCTGATGTGACAGCTCCTGAATATTATACTATATTACAACAACGCTGCCACTGAATATTATACTATATTACTACAGCGCTGCCCCTGAATATTATACTATATTACTACAGCGCTGCCCCTGAATATTATACTATATTACTACAGCGCTGCCTCTGAATATTATACTATATTACTACAGCGCTGCTCCTGAATATTATACTATATTACTACAGCGCTGCCCCTGAATATTATACTATATTACTACAGCGCTGCCCCTGAATATTATACTATATTACTACAGCGCTGCCCCTGAATATTATACTATATTACTACAGCGCTGCCCCTGAATATTATACTATATTACTACAGCGCTGCCCCTGAATATTATACTATATTACTACAGCGCTGCCCCTGAATATTATACTATATTACTACAGCGCTGCCCCTGAATATTATACTATATTACTACAGCGCTGCCCCTGAATATTATACTATATTACTACAGCGCTGCTCCTGAATATTATACTATATTACTACAGCGCTGCCCCTGAATATTATACTATATTACTACAGCGCTGCCCCTGAATATTATACTATATTACTACAGCGCTGCCCCTGAATATTATACTATATTACTACAGCACTGCCCCTGAATATTATACTATATTACTACAGCGCTGCCCCTGAATATTATACTATATTACTACAGCGCTGCCCCTGAATATTATACTATATTACTACAGCGCTGCCACTGAATATTTATACTATATTACTACAGCGCTGCCCCTGAATATTATACTATATTACTACAGCGCTGCCCCTGAATATTATACTATATTACTACAGCGCTGCCCCTGAATATTATACTATATTACTACAGCGCTGCCACTGAATATTATACTATATTACTACAGCGCTGCTCCTGAATATTATACTATATTACTACTGCGCTGCCCCTGAATATTATACTATATTACTACAGCGCTGCCACTGAATATTATACTATATTACTACAGCGCTGCCCTGAATATTATACTATATTACTACAGCGCTGCTCCTGAATATTATACTATATTACTACAGCGCTGCCCCTGAATATTATACTATATTACTACAGCGCTGCTCCTGAATATTATACTATATTACTACAGCGCTGCCCCTGAATATTATACTATATTACTACAGCGCTGCCCCTGAATATTATACTATATTACTACAGCGCTGCCCCTGAATATTATACTATATTACTACAGCACTGCCCCTGAATATTATACTATATTACTACAGCACTGCCCCTGAATTATTATACTATATTACTACAGCGCTGCTCCTGAATATTATACTATATTACTACAGCGCTGCCCTGAATATTATACTATATTACTACAGCGCTGCTCCTGAATATTATACTATATTACTACAGCGCTGCCCCTGAATATTATACTATATTACTACAGCGCTGCCCCTGAATATTATACTATATTACAACAACGCTGCCACTGAATATTATATTACTACAGCGCTGCCCCTGAATATTATACTATATTACTACAGCGCTGCCCTGAATATTATACTATAAATACTACAGCGCTGCTCCTGAATATTATACTATATTAATACAGCGCTGCCCCTGAATATTATACTATATTACTACAGCGCTGCCCCTGAATATTATATATATTACTACAGCGCTGCTCCTGAATATTATACTATATTACTACAGCGCTGCTCCTGAATATTATACTATATTACTACAGCGCTGCTCCTGAATATTATACTATATTACTACAGCGCTGCCCCTGAATATTATACTATATTACTACAGCGCTGCTCCTGAATATTATACTATATTACTACAGCGCTGCCCTGAATATTATACTATATTACTACAGCGCTGCCCCTGAATATTATACTATATTACTACAGCGCTGCCCCTGAATATTATACTATATTACTACAGCGCTGCCCCTGAATATTATACTATATTACTACAGCGCTGCCCCTGAATATTATACTATATTACTACAGCGCTGCCCCTGAATATTATACTATATTACTACAGCGCTGCCCCTGAATATTATACTATATTACTACAGCGCTGCCCCTGAATATTATACTATATTACTACAGCGCTGCCCCTGAATATTATACTATATTACTACAGCGCTGCCCCTGACTATTATACTATATTACTACAGCTCTGCCCCTGAATATTATACTATATTACTACAGCGCTGCCCCTGAATATTATACTATATTACTACAGCGCTGCTCCTGAATATTATGCTATATTACTACAGCGCTGCTCCTGAATATTATACTATATTACTACAGCGCTGCCCCTGAATATTATACTATATTACTACAGCGCTGCCCCTGAATATTATACTATATTACTACAGCGCTGCCCCTGAATATTATACTATATTACTACAGCGCTGCCCCTGAATATTATACTATATTACTACAGCGCTGCTCCCTGAATATTATACTATATTACTACAGCGCTGCTCCTGAATATTATACTATATTACTACAGCGCTGCCCCTGAATATTATACTATATTACTACAGCGCTGCCCCTGAATATTATACTATATTACTACAGCGCTGCCCCTGAATATTATACTATATTACTACAGCGCTGCTCCTGAATATTATACTATATTACTACAGCGCTGCCCCTGAATATTATACTATATTACTACAGCGCTGCCCCTGAATATTATACTATATTACTACAGCGATGCCCCTGAATATTATACTATATTACTACAGCGCTGCCCCTGAATATTATACTATATTACTACAGCGCTGCCCTGAATATTATACTATATTACTACAACGCTGCCCCTGAATATTATACTATATTACTACAGCGCTGCCCCTGAATATTATACTATATCACTACAGCGCTGCCCCTGAATATTATACTATATTACTACAGCGCTGCCCCTGAATATTATACTATATTACTACAGCGCTGCCCCTGAATATTATACTATATTACTACAGCGCTGCCCCTGAATATTATACTATATTACAACAACGCTGCCACTGAATATTATATTACTACAGCGCTGCCCCTGAATATTATACTATATTACTACAGCGCTGCCCCTGAATATTATACTATATTACTACAGCGCTGCTCCTGAATATTATACTATATTACTACAGCGCTGCCCCTGAATATTATACTATATTACTACAGCGCTGCCCCTGAATATTATACTATATTACTACAGCGCTGCCCCTGAATATTATACTATATTACTACAGCGCTGCCCCTGAATATTATACTATATTACTACAGCGCTGCCCCTGAATATTATACTATATTACTACAGCGCTGCCCCTGAATATTATACTATATTACTACAGCGCTGCCCCTGAATATTATACTATATTACTACAGCGCTGCCCCTGAATATTATACTATATTACTACAGCGCTGCCCCTGAATATTATACTATATTACTACAGCGCTGCCCCTGACTATTATACTATATTACTACAGCTCTGCCCCTGAATATTATACTATATTACTACAGCGCTGCCCCTGAATATTATACTATATTACTACAGCGCTGCTCCTGAATATTATACTATATTACTACAGCGCTGCTCCTGAATATTATACTATATACTACAGCGCTGCCCCTGAATATTATACTATATTACTACAGCGCTGCCCCTGAATATTATACTATATTACTACAGCGCTGCCCCTGAATATTATACTATATTACTACAGCGCTGCTCCTGAATATTATACTATATTACTACAGCGCTGCTCCTGAATATTATACTATATTACTACAGCGCTGCCCTGAATATTATACTATATTACTACAGCGCTGCCCCTGAATATTATACTATATTACTACAGCGCTGCCCCTGAATATTATACTATATTACTACAGCGCTGCTCCTGAATATTATACTATATTACTACAGCGCTGCCACTGAATATTATACTATATTACTACAGCGCTGCCCCTGAATATTATACTATATTACTACAGCGCTGCCCTGAATATTATACTATATTACTACAGCGCTGCCCCTGAATATTATACTATATTACTACAGCGCTGCCCCTGAATATTATACTATATTACTACAGCGCTGCCCCTGAATATTATACTATATTACTACAGCGCTGCCCCTGAATATTATACTATATTACTACAGCGCTGCCCCTGAATATTATACTATATTACTACAGCGCTGCCCCTGAATATTATACTATATTACTACAGCGCTGCCCCTGAATATTATACTATATTACTACAGCGCTGCCCCTTAATATTATACTATATTACTACAGCGCTGCCCCTGAATATTATACTATATTACTACAGCGCTGCCCCTGAATATTATACTATATTACTACAGCGCTGCCCCTTAATATTATACTATATTACTACAGCGCTGCCCCTGAATATTATACTATATTACTACAGCGCTGCCCCTGAATATTATACTATATTACTACAGCGCTGCCCCTGAATATTATACTATATTTACTACAGCGCTGCCCCTGAATATTATACTATATTACTACAGCGCTGCTCCTGAATATTATACTATATTACTACAGCGCTGCCCCTGAATATTATACTATATTACTACAGCGCTGCCCCTGAATATTATACTATATTACTACAGCGCTGCCCCTTAATATTATACTATATTATTACAGCGCTGCCCTGAATATTATACTATATTACTACAGCGCTGCCCCTGAATATTATACTATATTACTACAGCGCTGCCCCTGAATATTATACTATATTACTACAGCGCTGCCCCTGAATATTATACTATATTACTACAGCGCTGCCCCTGAATATTATACTATATTACTACAGCGCTGCCCCTTAATATTATACTATATTACTACAGCGCTGCCCCTGAATATTATACTATATTACTACAGCGCTGCCCCTGAATATTATACTATATTACTACAGCGCTGCCCCTGAATATTATACTATATTACTACAGCGCTGCCCCTGAATATTATACTATATTACTACAGCGCTGCCCCTGAATATTATACTATATTACTACAGCGCTGCCCCTGAATATTATACTATATTACTACAGCGCTGCCCCTGAATATTATACTATATTACTACAGCGCTGCCCCTGAATATTATACTATATTACTACAGCGCTGCCCCTGAATATTATAACTATATTACTACAGCGCTGCCCCTTAATATTATACTATATTACTACAGCGCTGCCCCTGAATATTATACTATATTACTACAGCGCTGCCCCTGAATATTATACTATATTACTACAGCGCTGCCCCTTAATATTATACTATATTACTACAGCGCTGCCCCTGAATATTATACTATATTACTACAGCGCTGCCCCTGAATATTATACTATATTACTACAGCGCTGCCCCTGAATATTATACTATATTACTACAGCGCTGCCCCTGAATATTATACTATATTACTACAGCGCTGCTCCTGAATATTATACTATATTACTACAGCGCTGCCCCTGAATATTATACTATATTACTACAGCGCTGCCCCTGAATATTATACTATATTACTACAGCGCTGCCCCTTAATATTATACTATATTATTACAGCGCTGCCCCTGAATATTATACTATATTACTACAGCGCTGCCCCTGAATATTATACTATATTACTACAGCGCTGCCCCTGAATATTATACTATATTACTACAGCGCTGCCCCTGAATATTATACTATATTACTACAGCGCTGCCCCTGAATATTATACTATATTACTACAGCGCTGCCCCTGAATATTACACTATATTACTACAGCGCTGCCCCTGAATATTATACTATATCACTACAGCGCTGCCCCTGAATATTATACTATATTACTACAGCGCTGCCCCTGAATATTATACTATATTACTACAGCGCTGCCACTGAATATTATACTATACTACTACAGCGCTGCCCCTGAATATTATACTATATTACTACAGCGCTGCCCCTGAATATTATACTATATTACTACAGCGCTGCCCCTGAATATTATACTATATTACTACAGCGCTGCCCCTGAATATTATACTATATTACTACAGCGCTGCCCCTGAATATTATACTATATTACTACAGCGCTGCCCCTGAATATTATACTATATTACTACAGCGCTGCCACTGAATATTATACTATATTACTACAGCGCTGCCCCTGAATATTATACTATATTACTACAGCGCTGCCCTGAATATTATACTATATTACTACAGCGCTGCCCTGAATATTATACTATATTACTACAGCGCTGCCCCTGAATATTATACTATATTACTACAGCGCTGCCTCCTGAATATTATACTATATTACTACAGCGCTGCCCCTGAATATTATACTATATTACTACAGCGCTGCCCCTGAATATTATACTATATTACTACAGCGCTGCCCCTGAATATTATACTATATTACTACAGCGCTGCCCCTGAATATTATACTATATTACTACAGCGCTGCCCCTGAATATTATACTATATTACTACAGCGCTGCCCCTGAATATTATACTATATTACTACAGCGCTGCCCCTGAATATTATACTATATTACTACAGCGCTGCCCCTGAATATTATACTATTTACTACAGCGCTGCCCTGAATATTATACTATATTACTACAGCGCTGCTCCTGAATATTATACTATATTACTACAGCGCTGCCCCTGAATATTATACTATATTACTACAGCGCTGCCCCTTAATATTATACTATATTACTACAGCGCTGCCCCTGAATATTATACTATATTACTACAGCGCTGCCCCTTAATATTATACTATATTACTACAGCGCTGCCCTGAATATTATACTATATTACTACAGCGCTGCCCCTGAATATTATACTATATTACTACAGCGCTGCCCCTGAATATTTATACTATATTACTACAGCGCTGCCCCTGAATATTATACTATATTACTACAGCGCTGCCCCTGAATATTATACTATATTACTACAGCGCTGCCCTGAATATTATACTATATTACTACAGCGCTGCCCCTGAATATTATACTATATTACTACAGCGCTGCTCCTGAATATTATACTATATTACTACAGCGCTGCCCCTGAATATTATACTATATTACTACAGCGCTGCCCCTGAATATTATACTATATTACTACAGCGCTGCCCCTGAATATTATACTATATTACTACAGCGCTGCCCCTGAATATTATACTATATTACTACAGCGCTGCCCCTGAATATTATACTATATTACTACAGCGCTGCCCCTGAATATTATACTATATTACTACAGCGCTGCTCCTGAATATTATACTATATTACTACAGCGCTGCCCCTGAATATTATACTATATTACTACAGCGCTGCCCCTGAATATTATACTATATTACTACAGCGCTGCTCCTGAATATTATACTATATTACTACAGCGCTGCCCCTGAATATTATACTATATTACTACAGCGCTGCTCCTGAATATTATACTATATTACTACAGCGCTGCCCCTGAATATTATACTATATTACTACAGCGCTGCCCTGAATATTATACTATATCACTACAGCGCTGCCCCTGAATATTATACTATATTACTACAGCGCTGCCCCTGAATATTATACTATATTACTACAGCGCTGCCCCTGAATATTATACTATATTACTACAGCGCTGCCCCTGAATATTATACTATATTACTACAGCGCTGCCCTGAATATTATACTATATTACTACAAGCGCTGCCCCTGAATATTATACTATATTACTACAGCGCTGCCCCTGAATATTATACTATATTACTACAGCGCTGCCCCTGAATATTATACTATATTACTACAGCGCTGCCCCTGAATATTATACTATATTACTACAGCGCTGCTCCCTGAATATTATACTATATTACTACAGCGCTGCCCCTGAATATTATACTATATTACTACAGCGCTGCCCCTGAATATTATACTATATTACTACAGCGCTGCCCCTGAATATTATACTATATTACTACAGCGCTGCCCCTGAATATTATACTATATTACTACAGCGCTGCTCCTGAATATTATACTATATTACTACAGCGCTGCCTCCTGAATATTATACTATATTACTACAGCGCTGCCCCTGAATATTATACTATAGTATAAAGCGCTGCCCCTGAATATTATACTATATTACTACAGCGCTGCCCCTGAATATTATAACTATAAAGCGCTGCTCCTGAATATTATACTATATTACTACACCGCTGCCCCTGAATATTATACTATATTACTACAGCGCTGCCCCTGAATATTATACTATATTACTACAGCGCTGCCCTGAATATTATACTATATTACTACAGCGCTGCCCCTGAATATTATACTATATTACTACAGCGCTGCCCCTGAATATTATACTATATTACTACAGCGCTGCCCCTGAATATTATACTATATTACTACAGCGCTGCCCCTGAATATTATACTATATTACTACAGCGCTGCCCCTGAATATTATACTATATTTACTACAGCGCTGCCCCTGAATATTATACTATATTACTACAGCGCTGCCCCTGAATATTATACTATATTACTACAGCGCTGCCCCTGAATATTATACTATATTACTACAGCGCTGCTCCCTGAATATTATACTATATTACTACAGCGCTGCCCCTGAATATTATACTATATTACTACAGCGCTGCCCTGAATATTATACTATATTACTACAGCGCTGCCCCTGAATATTATACTATATTACTACAGCGCTGCCCTGAATATTATACTATATTACTACAGCGCTGCCACTGAATATTATACTATATTACTACAGCGCTGCCCCTGAATATTATACTATATTACTACAGCGCTGCCCCTGAATATTATACTATATTACTACAGCGCTGCCCTGAATATTATACTATATTTACTACAGCGCTGCCCCTGAATATTATACTATATTACTACAGCGCTGCCCCTGAATATTATACTATATTACTACAGCGCTGCCCCTGAATATTATACTATATTACTACAGCGCTGCCCCTGAATATTATACTATATTACT